>NC_133650.1:8542821-8842821 GCF_009905375.1 Apium graveolens | reverse complement strand
AGTGCACCAATTTCTCCAAGATATGAGATTTCAGGACCAAGAACCTTTTCACCATCTTCTCGTGGTCGAAATGGATCTTTATCAGATTATAAAGATCTAACCACCATTTGAGTAGTCAATGGATGAGGTTTATCCATGCAAAGTCTGTTCAACATTTTTTCTGTATATGTAGATTGGTGGAGGAAAATTCCTGATGACAAGTGCTCGACTTGTATACCAAGGCAATATTTTGTCCTTTAAAGATCTTTCATTTCAAACTATGTCTTTAGATATATGACAACTTCATCAACCTCTGTAGTTGTTCCTACAAGGTTTAAATCATCCACATGTACATCAATAATCACAAAATCAGATTGTGATTTTTTGATAAAAACACATGGAGAAATTTGATTACTAATATACCCATTCTTTTGAAATAATGACTAAGTCTGTTATACCACATACGGCCAGTTTATTTCAGTCCATACAATGAACGTTGAAGTTTAATGGAGTATATATGATGAGATTTCTTGAACTCATCCATTTTTAACCCTTCCGGGATTTTCATAAAAAATCACTATCAAGTGAACCATACAGGTATGCGGTAACGACGTCCATAAGATGTGTTTCCAATTTTTCTTTAGATGTCATACCTAATATAAAACGAAAAGTAATTTCATCCATCACTGGCGAGTATGTCTCTTGATAATCAATGTCAGGCCTTTGAGAAAACCCTTGTGCTGCAAGTCGGGCTTTATATCTCATAATTTCATTATTTTCATTTCATTTTCTCATGACTACCCATATATTCCCAACAGGGTTCACACCAATTGGTGTTTGGGCAACATGTCCAAATACTTCTCTTTTACACAATGAATTTACTTCTGTTTGGATTGCGTCTTTCCATTTTGGCCAGTCTTTTCTTCGACGGCATTCATCCATACTTTGTGGTTCAGGATCATAATTTATGTTTACATCCAATGATGCGGAATACACAAATACATCATCGATTATGGCTTTACTTCAATCCCATAATTTCATATCATGCACATACTTTATTGAAATTTCATGATTGTTTAATCTCGTATCTTTAGGGACTGGAATCTATTCAGGAGATAATATCACTTCAGGGATATTTGCTTCTTCTGGAGCATGTGCCACTTCAGGGGCAATGTTCTTTATTTATTTTTTTCGTGGTGCAACATCTTTTGCACCGACCGGTCTACCACGCTTCAGGCGTGGCTTTGATTCTGTAACCAATTCTTTTGTATCTGATTTTTAAATTGGTATATCTATTTTAGCTGGAGTGTTTACTGCAGGTATATGAGATTTAGTTATATTTCTAGAATCGATAAATACGTCAGGCATTTGGTTTGCGATATTTTGCATATGGATAATTCTTTTAACTTCAAGTTCGCACTGACTGGTACGTGGATCTAGAAAATATAATCATGTTACATTCCATGTTATTTCAGGATTAACTTTATTTGAATGTTTATCTCCCCCTAAGGGAGGAAACATAAACTCGTCATAATGACAATCTACATATCCTGCGGTAAATAAATCTCCAGTCAGAGGCTCCACATATCTAATTATAGATGTGGAATCAAAACCAACGTAGATACCTACTCTTTTTTGAGCTCTCATCTTCGATCTTTGTGGTGGAGCAATCGGTACATATAACACTTCCGAAAATTTTGAAGTGAGAAATATTAGGAATTTGACCAAGTACCAGTTGTAGCGGAGAATGTTGGTTATAGAAAGTTGGTCTAATCCTAATAATATTAGCAGCATGAAGTATTGCGTGACCCCAAATAGATTTAGGTAATTTTGCTTTCAACAACATCGGTCTTGTAATAAGTTGGAGTCTTTTGATAAAAGTCCTGGCTAACCCATTTTGTGTATGTACACGAGGAACTGGGTGTTCAACTAAGATTCCTACAGACATGCAATAGTCGACAAAGGTTGCAGATGTGAATTCACCGACATTATCTAAACGAATTGACTTAATGTAATAATTTGGGAATTGAGCTTGTAATTTGATTATTTGGGCAAGTAATTTTGTAAAAGCATCATTACGAGTTGAGAGAAGATAAACATGAGACCATCTAGTTGAGGCATCGATTTATACCATGAAGTACCTAAATGGGCCAGATGATGGGTGTATAGGTTCAAATATGTCGCCTTGGATCCTTTATAGAAAAGTTGGACTTTCAAGCCGAACTTTAGTAGGAGATGGTCGAGTAATCAATTTTCTTAAAGAACATGTTGAACACGGAAGGTTATTGTTGGAAAGAACTTTAAAATCTTTAAGAGGATGACCAGTAGAATTCTCTTTAATACGACGCATCATAGAGACGCCAGGATGACCTAATCTTTCATGCCAAAGTGTAAAAGATTTTGGATCTATGAGATTGGAAGCATTGACATTGTGTGACTTAATAGTTCTAATTTTCATCATATATAATCCTGAAGAAAGTGAGTGAAACTTTTCTAAAACTTTCTTGTTGCTGGGATTACTAAGAAGATATTCTCTATCAGCCTCAGAGGTAGTTTCAATGTGAAAATTGTTGAGTCGGATATCTTTAAAATTAAGAAGATTTCTAGTAGACTTACTAGAATATAATGCATTTGGGATGTGCATGTGGGTACCATTAGGTAGAACGACAGTAGTTTTTCCAAAAGTTTCGATTATATTAGATATGCTGGAAATCGTTCCGACTTGGAGCTTCGGTTTTGGTTATTTGGGTAAAATATTTTCGGTTCTGTAGAATCGTATGAGTTGTATCACAATCAGCAATGCATATATCTCCGGAATCCATTCTTCTCAGTTTCGGCAGAGTTTCGTGCTGATAACGTGTTGTAAAACACTAACTATAACAGTATTATATTGAACCTCTATAGAAAGTAAATAGAGCAGATAACAGATAAAGAGATAAAAAGAGCTGAGTAATGAGAAAAAGAAGTAAGTTGTTTGGGTGTGTTATGTCCATTATCGGATGAAGGTATTTATAAGTAAGAGAACAAATAAGAGAATTAAATGCAGTGCATCAATTACTTTGCGTGCCTAACTTTACTATTTTTTACGTGCCTAATTTTACTATATACTATTGACTATAATGACAGTCTATTATAACAAAATCCACTGTACCAATAACCAGATATGTTTGGTAATTCTATGAATTTAAAATTTACACACCGACATCCCATCCATGTCAAAGAAAAGATTATCCTAATCTGATCTGATGTTGAAGGTAACTCAAAACAAACATTAGAGAAATCAAAATTGGACAAGACAATCTAGAACCAAATGGGCCATGCGTCCGAGAAAGTAAATTAAATGACCCAACCCTTTCAATACCTTAATGATAAAAGTGACTCCCCGATTGCTTTTACATTTAAAGCTAAGCATGTGGCCCTTTATGAGTTGTGGATTACACCTGACAATTTTACACATCATTTTAGCTGGACTTGTTGATCTGGACTTGTCCAATCATAAAAGCCTCAACCAGCCATTTCCAGACTTGCTCAAGTACTACTACTAAATCATACTAGCCAGCTAGCTAAATCAATCTTAGCTTCAGCTAATCATAGATGAATGATTAATCTGTTAATCAACACACAACATTCTAATCATCCATTTTTAAACAATGATTTCAGAATGATCAACACGATTTAGCATCACAGTTGTGCCTACAATTATTATGATGATTAAATAACACAACAAAATGCATCAATTATATGATAACAACATGAAATCAATATTACAATAAAACACCAATAAAAGTTATTACAATCAGCCTCACTATCAATTGACCATACCCAACCAACCCAACCTCTGTACCTTGTTGTATTTGCTAGTATGAATAGATATGTTTATATAATACATCATCTCTCAACAAAAGAAAAAAATAAGAATTGTTTTAAAAAAACACCATCTTTGTCATACTTTAATGCCATCACCTTTTATTGCATGAGGGTTGGCATCAAGAAGGTTTTCTAATGATCTGGCTTTTCTATTACGAACCCTTCCCGCCTCCTTCAACAGCTCTGCCAGCCTCTTCTTCTCATCATCCACGTCAGGATTTGCTGTTCCGAGCTTTTCCTCCCTCATACCAACAACATATTCCAATAATTCAATTGCTTCATCCAGCCTGCACAAAGATTTCAATTGACAACAGTGAGATTTACGAGGTTTAAGAATATTTAGTTGTGATAGGGGTAAAGAATCTAGAGTTAAGTCTACATCATACATATGCACACTATTTAGTGACTCTGACAAGTACCAGTTATCATTGCAAAAAGGTTTTAGTTACAGTAGAAAGCTCCCGCATTACCCGAGTTAAAGAGTATATGGGTAAAGGTCCCTATGTAGGTAACCTTACTATTATTTTCACCTGTCATCTGGTTAAATTCGCACCAGTTTGTCTGTTTTTTTTCTTTTGAATACAGGTTTATTTGCCACAAAAATTAATTTCGTGTGCAGCAATTATGCTCTTATTTGACCAAAATAAAGGCGAAGCCAAACAGGCTTTTCAATTGTTATCTGGCTTAGTCTAACTACAGCCGCAGAAGTTATGCAAAATAAGCATAATTAGTATAAAAAAACATGCATAATGGAATTCTCGATATTAAAAAAGTTTCTTCATAAAATTGTGCCTCTCAAAGAGGATATATCTTAGGCAAGTGGTGTGTGATATTTTTTTTTTGTTTTGCTAATTAGGCAGACTTGTGTATCACCTTCATAATCAAAACACTCCAAATACTCATTATCAATATAGTGACCCTGATCAATTTAAAAAAAAATCCCCTTGCAGATTGTCCCTGAACTCAAGTGCAGATTATGAGAGTGCACTTTGACACTTAGACAATGATAATTAATCAATGTTACTCATAAAGTACAATATTTAATTACACTAGGATAAAAACCGGAACACTGTAACTTTGTTTAAGAATAAATAATGAAAAGAGAAGGCATACCTTCCTATAGCGTCATAAGTTCCAGCAAGATTGCTGTATACCCCAAGTGTTTCAGGATGATATGGTCCATATTCTTGTTCCAAAACATTTCTTGCTTCCTCAAACAATTCTGCAGCCTCTTTAATAGCATAACGCTGCACACAGGTGAGGCCCATTTGATTAAGGGCAATCCCGAAAAAAGCAGATTTTTTCTCTCCACTTGCTCGAAGCTTTGAAATGGTATTTTTAAAGGACGTGTATGATTCAGAGTAGTTCCCTAACATGTAGTAGATGACTCCCATCTGAGCCTCAATACCAGCAATTAAGTTTTGCTGACCAGGGGCATCATTATATATCTTTAATGCCTTCTTCAGCAACTTAAGGGCCTGATCAAGCTCATTCATCGACTCATAAATAGCAGAAACATCAGTAAGACCACTGGCAATCTCCTCCAGAGGGGTTCCGGGTAAGGGCTTCTCATAGATTCGAAGAGCATTCTCACAATAAGATTTTGAATCCTTTATTTTTCCCGTCTTGTTATACAGGTCAGCCAGACGGACAAAAACTGAAGCAACGGTTGGATGGTTCTCTCCTTTAGTAGACTTGAAAGATGTGAGTGCCTTCTGATATGCAAAAACAGCCTCATCGTACCTAGACAAAGATAAGTATGTGTCTCCAATACTTACATCAACAGATGCAACCTCCTTTTCTTGCCCATTGGCCACCATGGCCATGCTTGCAAGAACCAGATGCTCAAGAGCAGCTTCATGGTCTCCCTTAGTTTCGCAGATAAGACCCATAAGCCTCCTATCAGCTGCCTCTTCGATAGAAGCTGGTGAACCGTTATCTCTGTGTATATCTATAGCCATCTGACAAAGCTTCTCTGCTTCATCAAATTGCAATGCTTGAACTTGAGCTTCAGCCAAGTACCTGCACGTCTCACCAACTCTTGGATCTGTATCACCCATAACCTGTCTCTGTACTTCCAAACCCATCGTATAAGACATGATCGAACTCTCAAACTGACCCACCATGGCATAGGTATCTCCAAGTTGCATGTGACCAGCAAATTTAGCAAGGGCATGCTCCTGACCTTCTTCAATTACAGGAATCTCAATGGAATGCTCCAGAACGGGAATAGCCTCGGTGTACTGACCCAAGCTACAGTATATTGCAGCAGTCACGTGCAAACACATGACTACATCTAAGGTTGGCTTCCCATTTGAACATTTTTCGAACGATTTTGCTGCACGAAGTGCATATTGAAGAGCTTTCTGAGGATTATCACCAGAAGATATCAAATCCCTTGCTTGCTTAAGCAAAAAGGGCCCAAGGTCCGGGTTTTCTAAACCCGAATCAGATGAATCATCAGCTCCATTTTGAGATGTTACCCCTCTGAGAGATATATTTTTTTGTTTCTTAGTAGAGCTGCTTCCACCATTTGGTTTCACTAATATCTTATGATTCTGCTTATCTAGAGGAGGTTTTTCTTGGGGGCTTCTGCTCTTGGGACTTGATGTTGCATCAGACTCTAAATTCAAGTTAGAAGCTTTCTTTGAATTAGAAGACGAAACAGATTTTTCCTTTGATTTCTTCGACTTTCTACCTGCAGAGGAACTCTCCTTCTTCGAACCGGAATCACTACGAAAATCATCATCTTCTACCTTCTGCATCCCTACTTCTTCTTCCATTATCTCCACTTCTCTCATCTCGCCTCCAACAAGATGTCGGAGCTCAGAATCAATTCTAGACTCTTCACCATCGGATCCAAAACTCCGCCTTGATGGTGATTGGTCAGAACTCTGCATCTCGCAAACATTATCATACAGATGCTCAATTGAAGTGTCAACTACCTCATCAACTCTATAACCATTTCCTTCAGCCCGAGGGCTTTTCGGACTATTTACAGACTCATCTGCTATCGAGTTCTCTTTTAAAGGTGTGGAATTTCCATTCTCATTTGGTTGAATTGCTACCCCTTCTTCCTCTATTTCACCCACAACAACTCCAGGCATCTTTTCTTACGACAACCAACAAAAAATCCGTGTAATCAAATAAACGCCTTCCTATATTCACCACAAGAACATCACAACAATCGCGCAGAAAAAATTAAAATACATTGCAACATTTAAGCCAACAGATCATACCTCACAATAGATACACACAAAAAGAAAATGCCAGAAAAACAGTTCAGGTGCCAATTTTATAATAACAAGTAGGAGACAAAAGGAATGATTCAAACAGTAAAAACAACAAAAAAAAACCTAATAAGTAATGCCAAAATCTTGATTTCTAAAATTATACAAACATCATTTATGTTAATCATGCCAATTAATAAAGTCAAGATACAAACTTTATTACAACATATACACAGATCTTCACATAATTATTAACATGGACTTTAAAATCAGCTCATTTACAAAAAATCACAAAAAAAATATGTTGAAATCAATAAACAAAACAAGAATCACAAACCCAATTAAGAAAAAGCACTAACATACATAAATAATCAAAATTGAAAAAACATAACAATATGCAGCTGACTTGTTGAAAATACTATAAATAAAACAAGATAATTGTAAAGAAGCAAAAACAAAGAAGAGTTGAGAGCATACCTTAGAGACAACCCATGAAAGAAGAGACCTAAAAGCTTAAATTTTGTAAAATAGATACAAGAATATATATCTATCTTTTTGGTGGTGGTCTATGAAGGTGTGTTGATGTAAGAGAAGAGGAGGGGAGAGACTTTTAGAGAAGCTGGAGGGCACAGCGGGAATTTAAAGAGAAATATGTATATAATATTATATATTGAGAGAGAGTGGGAGAGAGGGAGAGAGAGAGAGAGAGAGGGAGAGAGAGAGAGAGATTTGTGTGTGTGTCTGAGAGAGAGAGGGGGGGGAGAGAGATTTAAAAAAGGAATGGATTTTATTACAGAGGTGGAATGTCAGAAGGGAAAGTAGAAGGCGACTTCTCCCCAACTCGCTCGATTTATTTTCTGTTTCTAGTGTTTCGCTGTAATTTTATTACGTGTCATTTTTTTATTGGTTTATTTTAGAAGCTGCCAAATCAATCGCATTTGTTGTTATTTTTATTTTTATATTTGTATTTGTTTTACTAATTACAATTTAAGGTGGTAGAAAAAAAAATTAAGGTGGTAGAAAAAGAAGAATGTAGGGCAGAAAGTCATGGTCATGAGGTCTACTCTTTACTTGCTTATCAATTTACAGTGTGTTGCAAGATTTCAAACATCTTTGTTCCAAACTACAAATCCTGTGTTTGTCATTAGCTTCCTTAATCTTTCCATTTTAGAGTGAGTAAAGTAAGTACTTTATATTGTGTGCTTGTTATAGTTCACGGATGATTCGGTGGAAAAGTTATTAATTTACCTCTAGTTTGATTAAGAGTTTGATTTTTGTATAATTAGAGGGTTTTTGAAAGTATGACGGGAATAAATTTGAGAAATGAGAACGTAAATAAAATGAAATTCCAAAATTGAAAAGATTCATCATTAAGAGTGAAAGAAGTTTGCATTTCACTTAATTAAATTACTAATGTAAACACTATTACATGGGTTAAAATTAGGATTCCGGAACTTCATTAATCATTAACTATCTTGTAAATGTAAAAAAAAAATTGAAAAGTTATGCCTTAATGCCGATAATTGTTAAAATTTATTTAGAAAATGCGAGATGCTACAATTACAACCATACTCATTTGTTACAAGTTTATAAAAATCGAAAATTAATTGCACCTACGGTATTAAAATTGAGTAGCGCTACAAATCCAAAATTGAGTCAAAAAAATAGTTCCAAAATAACGTAGTATTAATGATCTGTCATTTTGAATTATTTCAATTAGATTCATTGATTTAAATATATATGGTCATTTTTATTGATTGTGAGGTGACCAGTCAAAACATGGCACGGTACATTTTGGAACGATTTTGGCAACCGATTTTGGTTACCTAGCATTTTTCATGAAAATTTAAGTATTTATCCGAATATTTATCGAAATTAGCGAATCTTCGTAACGGTCTGCTTATTTTACATCAAAATAGGGAAATATTAAAGTACAAAATTTTTGAAATATGAAAGAAAAAAATGTTTACTAAATTATTTATCTACTTTTGCTTGCCTTCTACATTTTACTTCCACCAATTCAAAGACTCTTGCTCTCAAAAAGAGAATAAAGACACCAAAGAAATGATAACTAGAGTTAAAAGAGGGGAAGATAGGGCATGAGGAAAAAACCACAATCTCAAACTACAATATGTAACCCACTAATTTGATCGTTACATGTTACCCAGGCCACAAAGTAAGGGCCTTTTTGACACACTCAAACTACAACACCAGGTGGTCCAAAATTGGCCCAGCTCTCGCTCTCTTCTAGTACAAAAACACTGTACAAGAGTACAATATTTAAATTCAATACGGTCACTCTCACTCACTTAACATTTTTTTTATTATTCGGATAGGGACTTACCCTCAGAGACCATACGTCCCCACATACATGCAAAAATTTACGAGAAAACAAAATTAAAAACTCTATCATGTCACTTCATATGTTAAATTTGATTCACTTGCTCAAAAAAGACTACTGTTTGAAGACGGATTTAAGACGCTATTACTCTGCGACAAAAAGAAAAAAAAAGAGATTATTATTCGGGGAGTATTACTTCCTCTATCCCTCTATGATTGGGATCGGAAATTCGATACTCATTTTAACGTTACCTTAAAACATAATTTCATTAATTATTTTAATAATCTTTTCTTCTAAATAAAAATTTGATGTTTAAAATTTACTTTAGAAAAAATGTAAAAAATAAATTATGAAAATATACCTTATATTTAGCTTAAAATGCTTCATGAAAAAAAAATTGTACAGAAATCGATAAGAACGAAGGGAGTATTTACTTGGGAAACGCATAATATATATATATATATATATATATATATATATATATATATATAAAAGAGTATTGCTATCTTCCCCAAAATTTTTACCAAGTAACGTAACTGATACATTACTTATTTTAATTCGTGAGCGCATATTAATGCACGCGGGTCCCATCGTAGACGCATATTAATGCATACGGGTCCCATTTATTATTAGGAAGGTTACTAACTATTCAGGTGACAGATCAGATTTGGGGAAATTTTGGGGTAAAAATTTGGGATTTATAACATTTTCCTATATATAAATACCAGCGAAAACCGGAGTAGTTAAATATGTGAACTGGAAACTTGGATATTACCTAAAGGCTAAAGTAGCATAGTTTTAAATTTGCTTAGGAGTGTAAGAAAGGATGAGCTTTGCACTGCTCGAGGTTGGACTAGCTTGGGTATCCTATGATTATGCATCTTATACAAGCCAGATTATACATCTAATCTGCATTATACAACAATTATTTGATAATGTAGGCTACCACTTACCCAGCTAATCTATATTCCATATATACAAACCATAGAACCCCCATCCAAGAAAAGTTTGAAGATTCTAGTTCACTCTGTCTGCTACATCTACATGTCCAGTAAAATGTTACTGCTATTCAGTTACCACACAAAAAGATCCCAATTAACTCGGGCCAAACTCGAGAGTTCAGTGCAGAAGCAGAACTCTTGATGCAACAATAAAATCTAGAAAAGAGAACACATAAAATCATACTAGTGCATAATCAATACATTGACATAACCTGAGTTCCTTGAGTGCAAACATCTTCATCCCAACAGCTTCATACCATTTCCCATACAAATATTGAGAGAAATCTAGAGCTAGCATACAAGCACAGGAATTATCTTTACTTAAGACCTACTCCTGATTGTGAGAAGATGGCATACACACAGAATAGTTTAGAGCTAAAACGACTAATGATCTGTATTAACCTAAAAAAAACAACCGACAAGCAGAACAAGATAAATCAGCATCACAGATGGTTGAAAGAGGACTTCTTAAGCAGTTTTACTGGTACTTGTCCACTTAGGAAAGAAGCGGCGTACTGTTTGATGCTTACTAGGTTTGTAGGATGAGAAGAACTCCGGGTCCTGCTCGAGAGACTTTTCAAAGCTTTCCAAGGTTGTGACAATCTTATTGAAATCTGGCCGCTCCCTAGGATTACTAGCCCAGCACTGGTTAATGAGATGTTGTAATACAAAAGGGCATGCAGGGGGCACCGGGGGTCTTGCATTCTATCCAGAATAACAAAAAAAAAATAATTAATGTAGGAAGATTGGAAAAAATGATGTAGCAAAGGAAAAGAGCCTACATACCGTATCTGTATAGAGTATATGCCAAGAATCTGTATAGAGTATATGACAAGATCCATTAAATTTCAATGTGCCTATAGTCTATAGATCATCAACCTAAATACGTTCAAGGAGATTGAATTGTGCAACAGTGCAAGATGAATATAAAATTAACCTAAACTAAAACAGAGAACAGAGAAATAATGTTTTCAACTGATAAGTCAAGTAGTAACTGATGAAAAAGTAATTAGTCGTTCAGTAGCTGGAAGCAACTGCATGAAATGTTATATCAGTGGTTTTCTATTTATTATTTTCTTCTGTATCAAGCTTCTACCTCAAAATCACAGGAATGTAACAAGCAAGAATGACCATCTTGGTTGAAAATTACGCAGAGTCTATAACATGCTTGTGTTATTGGAGCATAATGACTAATGAGTTTGGCAACACAATCTATCACCGACTAATTATTATACAATCACGCATTTCTACAAGAGCGAGGTCCAGACGACAAGTGTCCATCTGAAGCCTTTTTTCATAAGCAGATCATCTTCACATCAGTGATCTCAAAGAATACTGACGTGTCACAGTAGTTATCTGTGTAGCTAGCAATGATTATTAAGCACAAGTTTCAAGATATCAATTTTCAGTTTTGTCAAATAGACTACAGCCAGATTGATGGCAGATTTAATATTTAAAAACATAAGGTGATGATTGAAGGTTGGAGTATGACATACAAATTAAATTCCAGAATAAAATCAAAGAAGCATTAGCAAAAAGTGTTCATTTTACTCATGAATATATCAGAGAAGTGATTTGTGACAAAAAGAGGATACTCACTTTTGACTATGATAGTTCTGATATATTTTATGTTATGCAATAAGATACAAACCACGTTATCTGTTTCTTATATCACCAATGCAACTGCAAAGACTGACCATAGCTTTTCTGTAATTTATTTCCATATTTTTAACACTGGTTAAATTGGATGTACACAACTTTAAAGCCACACTAAGTAGACACAAGATGTAGCTACATCAGGTAGATAATATGGAAGTTCCTAATCACTTTGCAGAGGAAACCAAACCATGGCATGCAACTACAGAGAACAGAGCGTCACAAACACAACAACTATCTCCGAGTAACCTTGACTAGATATGCTTAATTTATCAAAAACTCATATTCAGTTAGAATTTCAATCAAAGAGATTATAATTTAACATAAATGTATAGAACTCCCACGAGAACTCCTACACACAATAAAACTCATGCAATGCTTTACAGATAAGAAGTGCCTTTAGAATTTTAGATGCTAAAAAATATTTTTGAACATTTTTATAGCAACATCGTGAATCATAAAAGCCTTGGCATATTCTTATTCGAAAATCTTAACAACATTCATCCAATTTTTAAAGATGGCTGTTGTTCAGGATTTCCAATAAGAGGCTGTTGTTCAGGATTTCCAATAAGAATCTGCCAAGGCTTTTATAATTCATGATGTTGATGTACAAATTTGCAGGGAAACCGTCTTTTAGCACCTATTTTTTTTTGAATGCATTTCTTGTCTGTAAAGCATAGCACAAGTTCTTCACCTGGAGAGCCTAATACATATTTTTTTGCTCTAAACATTAGCCGTTATGGTTGAGACTTCATCCAAATGTGTAACATAAAAATGTGAAGGTCATAAGGGTGTAGTGACGAAAGAGATTGATAGCTTGACTCATAATAAGTTACATATATGAAATCAAAAAATCTGAATAGGTTACTTACATAAGAGCTGTGTATCATGCCAACGCCAGGTAAATGCATTCATTTCAAGTTGTTCCAACATAGAAATATAGTAAACAGCAAATTTGCATATGATCATAAAATATTGTGAATACCTTCTGGCATACTGCAAAAGCAGCTTGCTCTGGAGTCATGTTGTCAAATGGTGTCAAGGCAGTTAAGAGCTCCCAAAGGACAATGCCAAAACTGTAAACATCAACTTTCTTCGTCTGGGCCTTTCCTTTGATCATTTCAGGTGCCATCCAACGGTAAGTACCAGTAAATCCCTTTGCACTCCCGCATTGCGATTCCAGGCAGGAGATACCAAAATCTGCTAACTTAACACACATATCTTCACCAAGGAGCAAATTCTCTGATTTGAGATCCCTGTGAAGCACTCCTTGGGAATGAAGATACTGCATTCCTCGTGCAATGTCTATAGCAAACTTTAGAACTAGGTTAATGGGAAGTGAATATGGTTCCTGCTGATGGAGATATGCTCTTAAGGAGCCCCCTGCCAAGTATTCAGTTATGATGCAAAACACGGGGGCTTTTTTACAAGCTGCAAAAAACTGCATGACCGAAGTGCAAAGAATAAATAGCCACCCTTTAAAATAAAATAAAAAATATCAAGTTTCATTTTCATTACCTTGAACAACACAGCACATTAAATGGTGGTAAAGTGAACTTCTAGTGATGGAACGTGGAATTCAGGGCATTCTATATGAGGTTTATAGTAAAGCAAGAATCCAGTTAAGTATATTCTAATATATAAACCACATAAAGTGTTACAATATGGATTTATTCTGGTTCTACATGAAAAGTCATCAATGTGCCAGGAGTTATTAGCCTATCGTCTTCGTCACAACTGTAGCTGATGGTTCTAAACTCAACTACAATAATTTGAACTGGCAGGATACACTTCTTGCAACAGCTTGATCAGAAAGACATTTGTTTAGTTTTTGAAGAAAAAAAACATTGATTTGACAGTGGTATAATTTTTATTTATATGATGTGCAATATACACTTGCATTTATGTAAAATTCTGGTATATATAAACCAAGTTTTAAGCAATCGCAAGAGATAAATTTGTAAAGGTAAAAAGCTCTTATAGGCGGCACAAAAGAGGTAATCTGTTAACAGACTATTTAAGAAAATGCCAGCTCATAAAGTTTACAATAGTCACTAAGCATAGGAAAAATTTTATAAAAAAGGAGCTTGAGGGTTCGGTCACATCTAAACATCCTTGTTTCTGGCAGTTATTTCAAAAAAAAATGATCACCAGAAAAATGAACAAAAATTATCTGAGGAAATCAAGATACGTGCGAGTATAAATACGAGGTATATCATTACATACAGGTATACATAGAAAATGACAGTGTTTGCGACACAAGTCATGATACACCGCGCATTGCGCAAAAGGTCTTAATTACTCAAAAGTCAAAAGAAATTGCATGAGAAACACAGAGAAGAGGTGGAACAGATATAAATAGTCGGGCTTTCTTTTCTATATGCATCACATGTAAAACGACAGCGTTTAAGATACCATTAATGATACACCCGCGCATTGCGCGAATGGCCTTTTCAAAATAAATTTGAGCCGGCGTTCAACATACTATTACACTAAGAATACACAAATTTTATTAATAATAAAAACATAATACAAAAAGAGCGGACTTCCAAAACATTTTAGCTGGTGAAGGTTTTTCTAAATAAAGTGAAAATATTTACAAATCAATAGATGTAGGTTAATAGTTATAGCATAACTACAGATCAAGAGAAATTATTTCACCAGTATAATTGAATCAGTTCTTATGTCAACCACAGACATAAGAACGTGTGCCAAAAAGGAGAAAAGAAGGATTCTATAAGTTAAAAGAAAATCGGCGAGGTAGTATATGAAAAAGTCCATCACTTTAAAAAAACAATGTAGGTCAATACTTAGTAGGGTATATTCAGTTGGTGCGTTACTGGGGGTAATTTCTGAGCATATAACTTAAATTTGAGAAGTTCTTGTCCTCAAAAACAGAACAGTTAACATGCATATAGATAATTGCAGATCTTGTCCCCAACTTAACTGTATCCTTCGTTAGTCAATACAAGAATCAAGGCAAATCAAATATTGAGAAACGTAAACCACATATCTGATAGAAGTAATTAAAATATCTATGCTTTACAAAATACAATGTACTTCTACTTCAAAAATCCACAATGAATATCATACAATACAAGATTCACTAAACCACAAACGAAACGTACAACAGATGGCTTACAGTGATGACATTAGGATGTTGCAGTCGAAACATCATAGAAACCTCGGAATTAAACTGCTTCTCCAGAACAGCAGCCAATTCGCCATCCTCCTCGGGCTGACTAATTAGCTTGATAGCAACATCTCTATCCTTATATACTCCTCGATAAATCCTACTATGACGACCAGAAGCAAACTTACTCCCTATAAATAGCTGAGACATATCAGCACCCCATTCTTCTTCTCCGTCCCCTTTAATTTCCGCACCGGACGAAACTAAATACTTGGACCAAGAAGCAGCCCTGTTGTATTCGCCTAGTGACAATGGCCTCTCGAGTCTAGCATTGTTGGCTATTTGCTTAAAACAGTTTAAATTCTTCATTGTCAATCAACAAATTCAATATCATCCACAAATCTGAACCTAACATATACATAAAAAAATAAAATGAATATAAAAATTCAAGAATCTTTAAAATTTAGCAAATGTTGAAATCTAAAAAGCTTTAAATTGCAGTGACAATGATAAAAAAAACATTAAAAACTGAACCTTTGAGGAGCTCAAATAAGCTAAGCTGAGCTCTTGAAACACTATCAATTCATGTTTATATGATGTACATCTTAGTTAGCTTCAAATCGGTTAAGGCAGAGGGGGAGAGAGAGAGAGAGAGAGAGAGAGAGAGAGAGAGAGAGGGTTATATAAAAAATAAAAAAACAAAATGAAAATCCAAGAATCTATAAAATTCAGCAAATGTAAGTATGCAATAAGCTTTAAATTGCAGTGCAAATGATAAAGAACATTAAAAATTGCACCTTTAAGAAGCTAAGCTGAGCTGCTGAAACACAGTCAATTCATATACTATGATATAAAATCAAGTAGCTCCAAATGGGTTAAAGCAGAGAGAGAGAGAAGTTGATGTAGTAAATAAAAACTAACAGTGAGGAATGTAAAGTACATCTACATCCTGAAAGTAGCTAATCGTAGTAAAATTAAGTTTTTCTGTGAAAATTTTAAGATATGGGAGAGAATCGTGGGGAGAGAGAGAGAGAGGAGAAACTTGGGAAGTATAAGTCGGTGTTGGATGGTGGTACGGAGTGTGAAGGTTGGGATGATAACAAATGTTGTTGGTACTTATAATTATTACACATTTTTGGCTTTTTATAGTAATGGGGGAGGATCTACTTAGGAGGGGACAAATTGTGTATACGCTTTGATTGTGACCTCTTTTCTATTTTCCCCTTTTTCTATTTCTATATTTTCTTTCTGTTTAGTTTTACAATACGGATTATACTTTCGTGGAAATGGAAAAAAATTTAAATTCAAAATGTTCGTCCAGTCCGGTCCGATCCGGACAAATTCAATCCGCGAGAAGTCAGGTCAGACCCGTGAATTTTAACGGGCCACATAATTTTAAAATAGGGATTATAGTTGCAGACATTATTATTATGTAAATTTTGATATTTGTTAAATGTAAAATAACAAAAATTTTAAGTTATTCTCCCATTAATTTTATTAAATTAATTTGCATTTTCTCCAGAAAGTTAGGGTCATTTAATTAATATTTTTCAAAAATTATACTTTCTCCGTAATTTTTTAGTTGTCACATTTATTTATTTTATTATTATTATTATTTTATCGTAGATAACCCGCAGCCGCTACCTTCGTGTGCGAACTCGGTAAACCCTACTGCTCACGCAATAACCCGCAAATCACGTGAATCAAGTTAAACCGTATTTAAGCGACAGACTTAGGAGGCATAATCATTAAATTTTACTTATTAAGTAGTCAAATTAACCAATTTTTAACCAAAAAATAATTATTACTCTTATATTATTGTAAAAATTAAAAATTATATATTAAAATAAATTATATATATTTTTAGTAATATATTTTTTTATTTTATTTAACTAAAATATTTTAGTCAAAATTTGTTAATTTGACCACACAAAACAAAAATTATCAAATTTGATAACTAAAAAGATAATCAAATTTGATAACTAAAAAGACGGAGGTAGTGATCCATAATAAAAAATGCAATTGATTTTTGTCGCATTCGATTAAAGTTTAAAATTACTTTTAAAAATTTGATATTCCATTCAGTTTTACTCCTAACATTTTTCAGGTGACGATTCAACAAATATATCTCAATTTTATAATGATAAACTTCTTAATATTCTTAACAATTCAACAAAAACTACAAGGCAAATTTATACAGTTCTTCAAATTCAAGTCGAGATCGAATTGCTTAAAAAACAATAAGTTTTCAAGTTTGGGTCGAAGCTACACATCCAACTTGGATTCAAATTCGAAAAGATATCATATTAATTAAAGTATAATAAATTATAATCTTTAACTTCCAATCCTAACATGATTCTGAAACTGCCCGTCTGTATAAATACATTACACCTGCACAAGAAAACCCATGTATTCTGCAAGACAACATTACAACATTAGTAAGTAGTTTAGTCTGTTTACACAAAAAAACATGAGTAGTTTGGATATGGAACATTCAATAGATATCTCATATACACCGTCCCTGCGCCACCCACAAACGTGTGCAGTGGATGTTATAGTCTCAGAAACTCATAATATTGTAGCAGAGGTTTCTCCTGGAGATTTTCATGTACTCGACACCGAAGGCTACCCTGAAGAATACTCGATTCCAACTATGTTTTTCTCTTTCGCTGACCTTCATTCGAGTACGTACGAACAACAACTTTCAATTTTGCAGCCTTGCATGCACCCTGAGACAAGACAGTATTTGGCAGAGACTATAGTTTAATACGCGATGAACCTGGAATCTCAATGTGCAGAAGATGATCTTAATCTTGGTTTTGTTGTTGATGCAAGACTACATGTGGAATATTTTCGAGTAGCAGATGAAGAGGAACTTGCACCTTATAGGCTTTTTGATGAAATGGATCATGTTGAAGATGATATGGATGATGATGTTGAGGATTATGTGGATGATGAGGGGGCAAATTTTAGGTTTAAAGGTGTGGAGAAAGGGATATATAGTGGAGGAGATGGCAAAGAAGAAATAGTTACTTGTTCTGTGTGTTTGGAAGACTTGAGCTCTGGGATGGAGTTTAATAGACTGCCTTGCTCCCATATTTTCCATGCCAGTTGTATTGGACCTTGGTTTGAAAGGAACAGAAGTTGTCCGAACTGCAGAAATAAAGTAGAAGACAAGGGCGGTGCTGTGGTTGCGCTTGCAACACTCTTGAGAACTATGAATGATAGAGGAAGACAAGTTTGATGTGTTCTTAGATACTTACTGGAAATCTCTTCTTGAAATTTATTAGTGATGAATCTTTCTTTACTTTGGGTTGATGAGATGTTGATGATGTGCTACTACATTTGTGTTTTAGCTAAAAATTATTATTGTGAATCTATGGTTGAGATTAGCCAGAGCCATTAAAAAAATAACTCCAGATATGACTGAATTGGTTAATTAGACTTGCTAATCATGAAGACAAAAAGACTGGTTAATTGGATTGAATAAGGATATTTTAGATACCTGTTTTAAGAACTGATTTACCTCATGTTTTAATGAAAATTAAAATTTACCTTATGCCGTAAATGCAGTCATGGCAAATTCTTAAAAAAGAGAATTCTACCAAGCAGAAGATTCAGATATGAAAACAGAATGTCAGAATGTAGCAAGTACCTTCTGGCATACTGCGAAAGCGGCCTGCTCTGGAGGTTGTCAAATGGTGTCAAGGCAGTCAAGAGCTCCCAAAGGACAGTGCCATTTGTGGACATCAACTTTCTTTGCAAGGCCTTTGATTTGATCATTTCAGGTGTCAAAGATACTGCATTCCTCGTGCAATGTCAATAGCAAACTCTAGAACTAGGTTCACATAAAAGATCATGTTTCTTTTGTATTACCTTGAACACTAATCACTGTAATTTCAAGTGAGGTAGTCTTCTTTCCATTGCTCGATCAGATGCACTTTTGTTTAATTTGAAAGAACAGAACACATTCATTCAACGTTAACACCGGTATTTATGTAAATGATGTGCATTACACACACATGCTTTTATGCAAGTATTTAGCATGTACAAAGCAAGTTACAAGTAATCAAAGGAGGTATAATGGTTGAAAGTACAAAGCGTTTCGGCAGGCTCAGAACTACAGAAGTAAAGCGTTAGCAGGCTGTTTGAGATCGATACTAGCCCATAAAGCTTACAAATTTCACTAAGCAAATGAAATAAGTTTACAGAAAAGGAGCTTCAGTTTGTGGCCTAAGTTCACATTTTGGCAACCTTGTTTCTGACAGTTAATTCTTAAAGAAATGTTCACCAGAAAATAAACCAAATATATCTAAGAAAATTAAGATGTGTGCGGATGAAGTACAAAGCACATCACTACACATGAACATATAATACTTAAAAACAACAGTGTTTAGACACAAGAAATGATCAAACCAGTTTAAAATCTTCATGGTGATAAGCAATTTTGATACTCACTCAATGTCATCTACTAATATGAACCTAACATATAAGCTTTAAACTTCCCAGCAAATGATTCACAACATTAGAAACTGAACCTTTCAGAAGCTTCAGTAAGCTACGGTAAGCTGCTGGTAAGCTGCTGAACACTGTGTGCTGTTTTTAATAAAAAAAAAAGAGTCGTGTTAACCCAAATATCTTCCCCAAAAATTTTATCAAATGACGTGGGTAACTCATGGCTTATTTTATTAATACATGTGGGTCTCATTTTATTATTAGGAAGGTTACCAACTATTCATGTGACACATCAGATTTGAGAAAATTTTTGGGATAAAAATTTGGAATCTATAGCATTTTTCAATAAAAAAATAGTACGATTTTGAAGTTTGATTAGGGAACCTTGTTGAAATGGTTGATTATTGGACACAAAATTGTTGATTAAAAACTTTTTTCTATAAAAAAAATGGTTGTTTAACTACAGTATAATAAACATAATTATAAATAATCTAATTCCGATAAAAAAATATAAATTATATTTTTTGAAAAATAAAACGTAATTTTTTGAGATATTACTAAAAATACTAGTACTTTTTTTGAGAAATAATCAAAATACTATTTATTTTTTATTTTTTTGCGATTTTGCTATCTTCTGAAAATATTTGCAAAAATATGATGCATCAAATAAAGCAGTTATGCAACTAATTGAATCGAGTCGTAGAAATCCATCGAGCTTACATTTGGTTGAATCGAGTTTCAGAAAAATCATATTTTTGCAAATAAAAATTTAAAAACTTATCATTGCAACTTTTTAAAGTAATAATAGTATTTTACAAAAGTCCTTCGTGGGCTTTGCTATTTTTAAAAAAAGCTCTTTTAAATTTTTTTTTACAATTTTATTATATTCATAAAATATTTGTCCGCAAAATACGGGTTGCAACTAAACATAACTAGATGTGTAGCCTTTTTTCTTAATTTTTTTGAAAAATTACTGAAATTAGTTTTGGTTGTTCAAATTTACTTTAGTTACATTCCGAGTTAAATCAAGTTGCTATTTTTGCAAAAATAATTAATTATTCTATTTTTGTAAAGAAAAAAAATCTGGGAAAAACGTTTTGCACCGAAAAATATAAAGGTTGTATTTTAGAAAAACTCTCCAGTTGTTTTAATCTCTCATTAAATATTTATGATTTATTTACTTACTAACGTTATAAGACTTTTATGGGGCACGGCCCAATGTCAATTTTGTCCTTAATGAAGATTCTAATTATTACTAATTAGAATATAATTGGAGATTACTAAACTAATTGGACAAGGATTCTGTCCTAGATTGCTTAATTATGCAATGTTATGAATCATTGGTTGCTTAATTATTATGCAATGTTATGAATAATAGGTTAGTATATAAAGTCTACGATACAGTTTTTGGTAGAGAGAATAGTTGAATATCGGAAGAACTTGGTTTCTTGCGGGTCAAGATTTATATTTCGGTTTTCTTGTTGATGCTAAATTAAATATTCGATATTGCCGAATGGCGAATGAGGTGGAACTTGTAGAGTACATGCAGTATAATGATGATCCTATGGACATAGATTACATTGTTGATGATATGGACATAGATTATGCTTACGATGACATGGACATAGATTCGGTAGAGGATGAGGAGGATATCGATAGTGTTTACGATGACATGGATGATGACGAGGCGCATCCGAAATTTAAAGATGTAGTTAAAGGGAGATACAAAGGAGGACGCGGCAAAGAAGAAGTGATGACATGTACTGTGTGTTTGGAAGATTTGATATTCGATGTAGAGGTGAGTAAATTGCCGTGCTCACATATATTTCATGGCAGTTGTGTTGATCCTTGGTTGGAAAAGAAAAGAAGTTGTCCTAACTGCAGAAATAAACTACAAGGTTGGAACAAAAACAATTATGATGATTTGATTACAAGAGTGCGGAGATATGCGAATGCTACAGTTGGAAGATCCGGCGGATACCAAAGCATGCCTATTCCTATTGTGTTTCCCGGCGGATACCAAAACATGCCTATTGTGTTCCCCGGCTGAGTCGAATCAGATTTAAGCGAGGTTGAAGATGAGTACTCGGAAAATTGGCCGATTACTCGAATTTTGAAGACGTGGCTTGAGTAGATCCAATTTTCAAGTTTTATAACCTTGATATATAATATATCAGATTTTTTCGGTATGTGTCTATGAGCACGTGCCGAGGGCGGAAATTTATATGATTGTCTTAAGAGAAAAAAACTGCACCCCTTAGCAACAGTCAACAGATGATGAAACTGCAGAAGTTAGCGCATGTGCCGAGCGATTATTAAATAAACAAACAGATTGAGAATATTAGTTTTGTTTCTACACAGACATAGAGTATCATATCTTAGTGTTGCCCAATAAACAAGACTGTGGAGTTGTGGGAAAGAGATATAATGTACCAATTTTATTGTATATTGTTAAACATGTATACTTTTTTTATATATAAATGGACTCAGACGTTCAGAAACAGTGGATGCAGAGCATATGTAGCAATTTGAATCGATTCTCTTATGTGCACGAAAATCAATGTAGAAAAAGAAAAGAACAGGGATCAACAAGATGACAAATAAAAAGCAGAAACTTGGTTGTCAATTGGCACCATGTGGGAGCTTTTCTGCATCCCGCTTAATTACTTTAAAGTTCTTTCAATAATCTTGTTTTAATTAGTTTAATATTCGTTACATCAAACTTCACTTCCCATGACTATGAGCATTTTCCCACACATGGTGTTTCAAACTAAGTAGCAAGTAGGTAGTCCTTAGTCCTTACCCACCCGGGGGACGGAACGCTATCTTCAGAATTAGTCGAGGTGCGTATGAACTTTGTAATACTTCGTTCAGAAAAGTTGAGAGTTCGATTTTAGGCAATGCTGAAGTACATGATCTGATACAGTTTAGAGGACCAAAATTAGAAAAAACAAACAGTAGGTAGCATATATACTTGTAAATTTGGAGATTTGTGTCTGGGCTATATACAATTCTGACTCAAACCAACCACTTGTGCTCTTTTCTATTACTGATTCAGTACTTACTTTAAGCTTTCATCTTGAACATTTGACTAATTACACATTTAATTAATACAAGTACTAGAAAAATAAAGGAAATGAAAATGTGAAAATGAAAAGGAGATGTATGCTTTCAAAAGAAGGAACTGTGTGTCCTTATATACTCTATGTCCACAATGTCCCTTCTAAGCTACTGCTACAATCCAGTGCAGATACTTACAAATCTAAAGCATACGAGAATGAAGCTCAACAGCACCTTCTTCTTCTTGTTGTTATCGATAATCTCGATTTTCAGCTCTACTGCTTCTGCTGTGAGTATCTTGGCCTTAACTTGTTTTCGATATCAGTTATTCTCTGTTTTGTACCGTTGTTCGTATAATTTAACTAGATTCTTTTTTTGGAATATTTGGATTTGATTTTTGATACAATGCTAACATGTAATGTGTAATGCAGGCTCCCTTGTTATCAACCGATGAATCAATTAGCAAAGAAAATCCGTTTACCGCGAAAGCCTCACTGATCCGTTACTGGAACAAACAAATCTCGAATAACCTTCCTAAACCCGATTTCCTTCTTTCAAAGGCCTCTCCGCTCTCAGCTGTCAAGACAGCCTTTTTTTCGAAACTTGCAGCTTCTAAAACTCTTGATTCACACCTCTCCTCCTTCTGCTCTGCCGCAAACTTATTTTGCATTCACTCAAAACACACTCCTAAAAAAGATGACAATTCACATTTCGCATTTTACTCTAACAAACACTTCTCCAGCTACGGGGCCTCACGTGTCTCTGGCGATGACAGTTTCAAGAACTACTCTGCTGGACTCAACTTCGCCTCTGCCTCATTTGCTAGTTACAGCCGTAGCTCAACTGATCATAAAGAAGGCTTCTCTAGCTACGCTAAAGATGCTAATGTCGCAGGCTCCAACTTCTCCTCATATGCAGCTGGCACCACGGGAGGCTCCGGTGTGTTTGACAGCTATGCATCGACTGTCAATGTCCCGGATCTTCGTTTTGCTTCCTACAACTCGGATAATAATAATCACAAGCTCACGTTTACCAGCTACGTTGACGATACAAATTCAGGTAATGAGGCCTTCATTAGCTACGGTAAAAAGGGCAATGCTGGCCCCCTTGAATTTACAAATTATGGTACTACGTCAAACGTTATTGGCTCGACATTCACAGGGTATAGTGAGTCGGGTAATGCAGCCAACAATTCGTTCAAGGGTTATAGCTCCGATGCTAATAACCCTAGTAACAATTTTAAGGCATATGGTATCGGTGTAAATGGTGGTACTGATAGTTTCTCTAGTTATCGTGATGGCGCCAATGCTGGTGCCGATACGTTTCTATCTTATGGAAAAAATTCAAATCTGGAGAAATCAAGTTTTCTTAACTATGGAAAAACGTTTAACCAAGGCACTGATACATTTAGAGAGTACGGGAAAGGATCGCATAATCAGTTAACTGGATTTAAAGTCTATGGTTTGAATACTACGTTTAAAGATTATGCTCGTAAAGGTGTTACATTTAGTCAGTACACAAGGCCAAGTAGTTCTAGTAACGCGTTTGTTAAAAAGGTCGCGGGTAAATCTGAAAACAAACGAGGTTTTTCGGGTAAGTTTTTTAGGGAGTATATGCTGAGGGAAGGGAAGGTGATGAGAATGCCTGACATCCGGGATAAAATGCCTGTTAGGTCGTTTTTACCCCGGGTGATTTCGTCAAAGTTGCCTTTTTCAAGCGATGGACTAATTGAGCTTAAACAAGTGTTTGGTGCTACTGACAATTCGAGCATGGAGGGCGTGTTGGTAAACGCCCTCGCAGAGTGTGAACGGGCTTCCAGCCCGGGGGAGACAAAGCGTTGTGTTGGTTCCGTGGAAGATATGATTGATTTTGCAACTTCTGTGCTGGGACACAATGTGGTGGTGAGGACTACTACAAATGTTAATGGTTCCAAGAAAAACGTTATGATCGGCAAAATCAAGGCAGTCAATGGAGGAAAAGCAACGATATCAGTGTCGTGTCACCAGAGTTTGTATCCATATTTACTTTACTACTGTCATTCTGTCCCGAAAGTGAGAGTCTACATGGCAGACATTCTCGACGTGGACACGAAAGCTAAGATCAATGACGGTTTAGCTATCTGTCACGAAGACACGTCGGCTTGGAGTCCAGGTCACGGTGCTTTTGTGGCACTGGGATCAAGTCCCGGGAACATCGAGATCTGCCACTGGATCTTCGAGAACGATATGTCCTGGACAACAGCGGATTGATCACGTTTTGTAATAGATTTGTTATATTCAGTAACGTTCTTTGTACGTTTTCATTAGAAGAGTGCTTCTATTTTTGTAATATCATTGTTCAAATAATTTCAAAATTTAAGCCCAGTACTGGTTTTTTAGTTATAGCATTCTAATTTGAGAATGAAATGAGCTGTGATGTGTATGTGTTTGCTATACTCATTGCCGTAGCTTTGAATGCTTTTTTAGCAAGTTCATGTGTACACTAAAAGCAAAAAATAGAATGATTTTGAATGCTTCGATTACTATAACTTTTGCTGTTCAAGACCCTACCTTTGGGGCTCTGGAACTCCAGTACATTCCCTGGAGTTTAAGCTTAGCCATCAAGCGTTCAAATTTTAGTATAAACATGTGCCTCGAGATGAGCGTCACATGAAATTAGGGAAAGAGTAATGCTACGTCCACAGAAACCAGTACATAGGGCTTTTTCATTCTTTCTCTTTACTCATATAAGGATTGTTTTCTTGCAAAACATTCTTGAATGTAGGGGTAAGAATAAAGTAATCCCCTAGAAGGACAAGTTGAGATAAAGCGTGCATGCAAGTCTTATCTGTTATGGTCAGGTGCGCATGCATTTGTTAGTACCACTGGCTGCCTTTAAACAAACTCCTAATCAAATCACCGAAAACGAACAATGCTGGGCACAATTATTAGTGCCACACCATGCAATATCTGCAAACTAGTGTAGGATAAAGAAGAGAGCATGCATAATTTACATTCCAATACTCAGTTGTCCGCGAAAGCACGAATGCAGTTTACGGAGGATCATCTTGAAATAATTGTGTAGCGTGTATTTTTGACGAATGTCTGGGTAAATTAGTGTTCAGTAAATCGCAGGCGCAAGCTATACATACCGCAGAAGATGCAGCAGGCTGAAGATGATGATCATGTATTCAGAATCCATTATGAACAACATGTGCAACATTACCTAGTTGCACTACTACAGTCTACACATTCGTCGATTAGCTTCTTCATAGGCACTGGATCAATTATTCAGAAAGCCCAGCACCATGCCATCCCATAAATTAGAACTACTACTTGTGTCTACTTGACAAGTGGAACAAGTGAACACTAGATACCAATTTTGTTATCTGACACACTTGTATTCAACTTATATTTTAAAAGATTTTAACCCGTTAATTATGATCGACTAATTTTTTTAAATATTGTTGTTGATTTCCTCTTTTGCTAAATTAACTACGAAATTTTGAACATTCATACATGAGAGTATTGGGACCATGTGAATTATTCATGCGAGAAACCAAGTTTAAAGATTGGGCATCTAACAAAGCTACATATAGCGTGGGAATGCTTTTTAAAATTGAAGATGGTTATTTTTAGGGTTAATTACATTTTGTATCGTGGTTATTTTAATTGTCAATTTGGTATTACTAGTTTCACTATTTATATTTTGCACCCTGTAGAAGTTATGGCGCTGCAAAATGCACATTTTTGACCAATTAACGTTAAAGTTGACCGTTATCTACTAAACGGTAGAGGCATATCAAACATTTCGGTGAACATGATGAACCCTTGCCTCCATTAAAGAGAGTAGCTCTTGCGAGGCCCAAAAAAGTGAGGAAGAAAAATATGATATTGTGTCTACCTAGAGAAAATAATTCAACTATGCTCAAGAGACAGGTTACTAGCCTAAGATATTCTAACTGTAATGAATGGAAGCAGTTGTCCAAAAAAGATATAACAAGTTTTTACTTTTTCATTGTTGGAAAGTTATCATTCACATTACTTATTATTTTTTTTTTTTGCAAAAACTTGAAGGTGAATTCACCTGGCAACCAAAACCTCCAAAATGTTCTTATTGCAAGGAGGAGGGTCATAATTTAAGAACATGCAATTCTCAGGTATTATACTGTAATCTTTGAATGCAAACTTTTAGGTATTCTTTTCACTTGTAAGTTGTAATTGTTTTGGAAGTATTTGAAGAAGATATACATGAAAATTAAGAGCAAAGACCAGGAGGTATAGGATCAAACTTCCTTCAAGAAAAATTTGTCAAAGCTTCAGCAATGACAAAGAGACATGTATATTAAGAGAACTGCAACAAAAGGCCTGAACCAGTCAAGCATTGAGGGGCTGTAAAACCATTTAAGGCACCAACACAAGCAGATTCTTCAGGGGTGAAATCATTTAAGAAAGATGATGTCAACTTTACTACACTAGAGCAGTTCAAGCTGCATTCAACAAGAAGACCTTGGGTAAAAGGAAGGTTGTTTAACAATTTTCTGCTACAATTATTGGAACTGAACTGTTTTTGCGATATTGGAACTGAAATCTTTTGTTGTTAGACTTTATTTTGTGGTTGACATGATTGTGAAAACAGTATTTATCTCCCTTTTGCGCTAAATGTACAGTTAAATCTCTTTAAAGTAATAGGGTCGGGACCAAGAAAAAATATTACTTTTATCGAGTTTATTACTTTACCGGAAGTAAAAATACATTTTGTTCATTATGTTGAAACCGGAGAAAAATATTTACTTTATCGATTATTATTTAATCAAAATTTAACTATATTACTGAATTTGGCCGGAGCATATATATCAGTTTCATCAGATTGTTTGTTCTCCATTTATATTTGTTAGTTCTCTATCCTTTTCAGTTTCATCTGCTTTTTCCCATCCAAAGAAACGAACAACATTCAATAAATTTGATTCATAAACATGTTTTCGGCTGAAATTATAATAAAGAACATAACACATGACTTAACACATTCAACTTATTTTGCAACTACATCACATCTAAATCTCCACTCATGCAAACTCAGTACACTAAAATTGCAAACCAAGTCATAATTTCTTAAATTTGTTTTTCCCATACCTTTCAAGTCTAAACAGATATCTTCATCTTCATTCGAACAAACCTCACTACTATACACCTCAGCGCACTTGTTTTTGAACATTTTCAAGGTGGTTAATCCTAAACAGTAAACCTGGTATGATAATTTTTGCATGCTCGCCCAAAGGAACATCCAACCATCAGAAATAGCGACATCAATCACATGACAGAAAATGGTTTATATAGATGGAAGAGAAGCAGAGGACTGCTGCACGGGTCAACAAAATTGAAAACAATTTTACCCTCTAAAACCATTTAAATATTAGGAGATTGACACAATTAAATGCCGGTTTTCTTTTATCAATTCGGTCCATCTAAAGTAGGATCTGGTTGGAGTTGGTAAACCTGTAAACCCAACATGAGACTAATTTGAAAGGGAAGTTATGAGTTATATTATTTTGGTTATTTTGGAAAATACGGTTATTAAACAGCTAGTTGACAAAATATGGGTAAATTAACATTACATTTCACAATTTAATTAGGCACGTATAGATATTCAAAATAGGTTAGGCTCATTTTTGTCTTGAATGAGGGAGAAACTATACTTAGAAATAAGGTTAATTATGTTTCGCATTTCCGTGATTATTTTAATTATCACTTTAATATTACTAGTTTTATTATTTGTACTTTGCACCCCGTAGAAGTTATGGTGCTGTAAAATATATCATTTCGTCAGTACTCTATTAAATATGAACGTAAGTTTTAAAATTGTAGAGGGTAAAATTGTTTTCAAAATATTGCGGGCTATATTTTGGAGACAAACTCTTAAAACGATTTTTATAAAACCATTAGTCATTAAAACTGACAAAATCTATTAACATCTCTTTTCTTTGATAGTGACACATCAGGCAATAGCCGCCTCCCTCCTCTGTCCTCTCTTCTAGGGTTTGTCAATTTTCAAGTAAATCGAGGGGCTTTTACTGGTTTTCTCCGGTGGAAAACCCCAATCCCTTCATTTTTTATTTTCGTTGATTTCTTTTCAATAAAACCCAATTTTTTTGGATATTTGTATGTCTCTCCTCTTGGAGTATGTTTCTGTCTCTTCTTTTGGAGTGTTTGTTATGTTTTTACTTAGTTATGTTTGTGTTAATCTGGCTACTTTGAAAATGATTTATGTGGTTTTGTGGGAGATCTGTTTTTCGTGCATTAAATTTGGGCTGGTGCCGATTATTACAAGAGCTTACTTTTCACAACTAAAATGTGTTCATCTTTTGAGATCTTTCACCCTCGGCTTGTCTATTACTGGTTTTTGGCATGTAGATAGCTTGAGTGTTTCTGAACATTGGGTTACATGTGGTGCGTATGTGAAGGTCATTTGTGATATTACTAGTTCTAGGATTGGTACATGTATGATCGATCAGGAAGCCATTTTAATATTTTTTCATTCAAAGAATCGTGAGATTCATGATATTAAACAGTCTGAAAATATAAGCGACTATTTGTTTAGCTCATTTATTTCTTTAATTCTGGCTGTGTTTTTTTCGATGGAAGTTTTGTTTCTATTGAAATTAAGTTGTAATTTTGGTTGATGGAATTTAACAAAAGCATTTTGTCAAAAAAAACTGACAAAATCTGAGTCGAACTGGTGTATGATCTGTAGAATTGAGGCACAAATAAATAATAATTTTAATTGAAAATATTTAAACCGATTAGTAAAACCCCTGTTCGGCTAATCTCATGGACTCGTAGTTAGTGAGACAATGGGCCGTAGTTTTCTGTATGGGCTCGTTCGTCATATCAAGCCTGTACGAGATGCTAACAATTTCGTTACAGGATTTAAAGGATTGAAATTGTAAGCAAATTTTATTTAATTTAGATTTAATGTAAAGATATAAGGATACTGAGACATCCGTAAAAAACAAATAGATTATATAATCCTAAAGAATCAAATAATGTTTCAATATCTTAGAATTTAACAGGTTTATATAAAACATTAATTAAATACCTTTGAAATTTCAAGGATAGTCTAAAATGCTAATTTAATACCACGTTTTCAAATCATTAATAAATATCCTAAGATTTTAATGAATTTTTGAAATTCTAATAGAATATTTCTAGATCTCAATAATACAAAATATAGATTTTAAAACGATGACTAAATACACACCCTCCATATAGGGAGGGACACAGGGGCATTTCGACGTCAGGGAGTGATATTACGGATCCCCGAATTCGCTACCAATCCTTGAACGCGCCCAATCCCGAACAGAGATTATTTTCCACTTGATTCCCATCCAAACGGGGAACGGGAATCCCCACGAGAATTTGATTTTTTTTTAATTACCAAAATTATTATATATTTTATAGTTTTTAATAAACAACTAATCTACTAACTCGTAATATATAAATATATTGATATTATCCATAGATTTTAACACCAAATCATTTTAAAATTGATTTATATTACAAATAAACAATAAATTAAAAATTATTAAAAATTAAAATGTATTATATTATAATATAAAAAATTGATCAATAAATTATAAATTATTCTAAACTTATAACAATATTATAATTGCTCTATATTATTAATCATTTATTTATTGTAATATATACACACACATACATACATTACATTCGGGATCGGAGCGGGGAGACGCTAATCCCGACCCTCTCCGATCCCCGAAAATTATTTTAAAACTTTTCTTGTTCCCCTTCCCGCTCCCGAAAAATTCCCCCAATCTCGATCCAAGCGGGACAGGGATCGGATCGGGTTCCGGCGCTACTCTTATAGCCAGTTTAGATATAGTTAAAATATTCCTTATTACCTAAATTTATTTATTATTTTAAATGAAAAGTGAATATTTTAAATTTCTTTTCTCCTTAAATACTTTTATTATTATGAGTAAATTATGGGCTATCAAAAATACAAGAATATATAGTTAGTATAAATCAATTATAAACTTTTAACAGCTAATATAAAATTACAAAAATAACTTAAATTGTTCAGAAAACAAACTTCAAACTACTACTAATTTCAAAATTTTGAGCTTTAGCATGTGTTAATTAACCTAACTATCTGCCAAACCATCTTTACATACTAAGTAGAGTTTATGGAAGACAGAAACATATGCCAGTAAGTCGGTTTCAGAGGCCAAATAGTTGGTTCAAAGTACTACTATACGTGTCTAGTGAGTTAATTGTATTGATCTATCGACGTAGTTTCAAAAAAATAAAAGCCAAAAGCCATGCAGCTGGAACCGACGATGTGATAAATGGAATTTACACTAACGCCGAATGTCAACGATACGAAAGTACAAAAACACGATATGAAAGTATAAAAAATAGATTAGTTTTAGGTTCAAATGAAAGACCGAAAAGTCTTTACCACTTAAGTAATCTCATGCGATGAGTGCATATTATTCAAATAAAATAATTTTTTGATTCATCTCTCTCAACTGCAGAATTCAAGACTTGTGTACAGATACACAGAATCAGTAAAGCCTATAGCCAAACCAAACAAGATAAAAGTAATCTCCAGCATTACATCATTAGTCTTATACATTCAAACTATAAATGTAAACTGGAGATCAGGGAGTGCTTTCAGACATTTGAACAGATGATCTTTCATATTCCTCTTCCCAGTTTGTTGTTCGATAAAACCAAGCGTATAAAATAAGCTGAACTGCTCCAGATATCGCTCCTAAACCATTGGGAATCTGCAGTTTCACACATTTCACATGTTGTAACTAACTCAATAATTACCCCCCTCCCCTGATCACAGTTTTGCTCCCGAGTTTTTTTAAGGGAATGGAGTAAGTTATAACGAGGTAAAGTACTTTAATCCCACTTTTGGAGTGAAAGTTTGTTAAATTTTCATTCATTACCACTTACTTTCGCTCCTTTTAAAAACTCGGGAGTACAGTTATAAATGCAAGTAAAACTACTTTACTCACCCTTCACTTACTTTCGTTTCTATTTAAAACTCGGGATCAAGGGTAATGTGTACAGAATTGCAGTTCAATTAACTTACCAGAAGATAAGGATCAAACTTAAGCAATGCGTAAATCGTCCAAATTACTCCATTCGAAAAACTAGCAACTGACAGAGCAAGCGGCATGTACTTCACACTCTTGGTCTTTATCACACGTTTCTGCATCCCATGCATGCATCCATTCATAACACAACTCTAATTCTATACTGATTTTGCGTATTGACGAGTAATTTAAACGTACGTACCATGACACTCAAGGGTGATATGTACATGATTATGTTAAAGACGATACTTATCAACCCAACAAGCATAGCTCTTCCATGGAGTGTAGGTAATGCAAGTATGGTAATAGCCACCACCACAGCGAAGAACACAGCTTCTATCGTAAGAGCGATATATATCTTTTTCTGCAGAAACACAAACATTCATTACAAACCACATTCAATCTAACCAAAAACTAATCGGTTGAGTCATCGATAAATACCCGTGTTGCCCAATTGCTGTATATGATGAAGATAGTAACGTAAATGATTTCAAGCACAAAACCAGCACCATTGATTGTAAGCACCAAAATATCATCTGAAGTCACAAATGGCATTCCGTAAAACGACCACATCGCGCAGTTGAGCACTGTCGCCACATATGGATGTGGTTTGTATTCTTGCACCGATTTGGCTTTGATTATTTTCTGAAATGTTGGTCTGCACTCAAAAAAGAAAGTTTTTATTCAATTAACTTGATCAACATTCAAATCATAATGAATGCGTACTTGGCGGCATATGTACATTCAAATTATAATAACTACGGATTCGTCGATACTTTTATATTAAAATCATAATGACTGCATACTCGACGGAATATATACAGATCCATCCTAAAAACATATACTTACATGGGGGAAAGAAATAGGCAAGCAGATATGAAATTTCCTGCACACAGAGAAAAGATAAAAAACATCAGAAAAAAAAAACTTAATTACAAATATGAAAGTATGAGCACACATTTCAAAATGAAAAAAAGAAAAGTTGGTAGTAATAATTACCTATGATACCAATAACAGTTCTTGCGACTCCGGTACCCGTCATCTTCGTTTAGGATTCGCAAATCGTTACTTAAAAATTTGCAAATTTTTAAACGATAAAAGTATTTGCAGAGATCAGTTAGAGATCTAAGTTTTGTGTGTGAAGGTGAGATATGTGAAGAAGAAGAAGAAGGCAAAGTTATTACGAGAAAGAGCTTTTTGCTCGAATTTTATGGGTCACCATTGGAATTAATTCAACTTATATAAGCATCTCGTGTGACTCTTTATATACACGTTCATAATAGTTGGGGGCCCCAGGTATGTTTTGCTGTATACCAATGATAGGAGAACATTTGTTATCAATATTTCTATCTGATATTTGATGTTATCCTAAGGTTAAGGTAAAGTTTAGGAGTAATTACTTTGTGAACAAAATGAGATATAATTACTGTTACCTCGGTTTCAAAATATAGGTTTATTTTGAATTATGACTAGTCAACTTAATCATATTTTGACTGAAACTTACATATATCATGTAATGGAAAAAATAATATATCATTAGAAAGTATATTTAATTTATTTTATAATATCAATTTTAAATTTTAAAAATAATTTATAGATACTTTTTAATATTTAGTTAAAAAATGATCAAATTAAAATGAACATGTAATTAGGGAGGAAAAGGGGCTTTATTTGGTACATTAAGAATTTATTTGAGCTTTAGCTTTCTGAAACGAATTACTAGTTTTTCCAAATCAAACTTCTCATATTATTATTTGGTAATTAGCATATTAAAGTAACGGTTTATTTCCATAAAGTTAATTTTGAAAAAAGTTAAATGAAGATATTTTTTCAATTAGATAATTATATCCTTATGTCTGGTGAAAATAAAAAAAAATTGAGACATCTGTTTATCAAACAGTTTTATTCAACAGTTTAATTAATTAATGAATTAAAATGATTAATTTAGTGGTTAATTCAATCCGCTACAGTTAATCGCATCAATCGAACATAGATAAAGCAGAAGTTAATTTATGATTTAATAATATCTACTACTATCAATATAATTAACACTGAATTACTTTTTTATTTATTTCGTGAGATTTTGAATGATTTATGAAAACTACATTTAAATATTTTACTAGATTCTCCATCTGTTAGAATTCACCTAAAATTAAAATCAACAAATTCATAAATAATTATCAATCTCCTAAATTCTAGATTAAATATACCAGTTATAATAAATAATAAGAGAAGAGAAAATTCAGAAACTACGTGCAAAGATTATCTAATTACACATAAGAGAAAAAAGACACAAACAAATCAAACCCAGGTTATTGAGAAAATTCAGAAACCGAGGGAGCAGGAGAAGATTGAGATCGAAGATGAGGACTAATTTGGTTTGATCATGTTTATGTTCTTCACTTGGTAGTTAGTACCTACTGCTCCCTTGTCCCAATAAATTCTTAATATTTAAAATAGAGTGTTTGATACGCATTTTAAGACTTTTATATATTATAGTTAGATAAATTATTTAAAAAAAAATCATTTGAATTAAAATTAAATGTTCAAATTTTTATTCAAAATTAGAAAATCTTAAAAATAAGTTATGGAAAGACTTTAAATGCATGTCGAAGTCTCCATTTTAAATGTTAAGAAACTATCGGAACTGAATGTTAAGAATTTATCGGTATCATGAAACACAAATTACATGATGCTTATTTCCTCTTCAGATACGACCGAGAACTATTTAAACAACACGCATGCTAATTGTTAAGAATCCTTAAGGTACAGGGCCTTAAAAGATTAATATTCCTTCAATCTGCCTAATTAAAATAGATTGTATATGACAGTCATATTCAATTGTCACCTATAATATCCTTGCAGTGAATTGTCTTCTGTCCTTACATTGATACTATCAGACAATCATCTCTTCTAAGTTCTATCCTAACACGGAGTTGTCCAGCGTTTCCTGGATGAGAGGTAAAGTAAAACTCCTAATTCTTCACTATGTATCTCACTGTTCATGATATAGGGTTTTATAAGTTCCAGTAGCATGAGTCTCAGAACAATGATTGTAAAGAAGACAAGTCAGGTTTAGGAAGTATGCACAACCTAAAGAGAATAATGTTCCAGAGGCAAACATTGGTAAATCTCAACATGTACTGAAAGAAGCGCAAACAAGGATATACTAACAGTTAATTTCAGTAAAATTTCTTTGGTAAAAACTTCAACTAGTTTCGACATCAATATCGATTTGCGAACTTCCTTAGAGGTTACTACCTACGTGCGGTAAAAAAAAGCTCAGGGACGCTGTTCTGAATTTACTTTATCTGCCAAATTTCAGCTGATAACGGGAAATATATGGGAACTAGTCGACTACAACTTGGAATATATTAAGGATCCTTGTCAATCTAGCGCCCAAGGATATTAAAAAAATTTAAAACTAATACATAACAGGAGGGCCAGGCCAACATAATAGTTCAATAAGACAGAAGACTAATTAGGGGCGTTTAGATCGTTAGTTGGAATGGGATACGGGAATCGGAATGAGAGGTATGGGAATGGGAATGACATGGTATCCTAACGGGTAAGTAGGGAATGATTTACCCATTTATTAGGAATGAAGTTCCCATTCCCAATCACCAAATTATTAATCCAAACACTAACACATGAGATTGAGGTTCCAATTCCCATTATAACCGCACTCATTAACCATGAACCAAATGACTCCTAAGACTCATATTCTTGTACTCATCAGCTAATTTAAATAGGCTAAAGCTGGAGTGTTTGGCCAGGCTGGAAGCAAGCATAATAGTATCCTAGTTCCTCCAAAGCCATTAACAAATGACTGGACATCAGATAATTAAGATATGGACAGAGATGCTTAATCAAAAGTTTTCTTAATTTTGTTTACATATATGTATAGTCTTCACTGTCCTTATTGCGTGCTATTTTGTTCATTTTGCAAATTCTCCAGGGATCTGCCTATTTACGTGAGTGAACTTGTGTTCCATATAAAACATTAACCTTACCAAGTGTCAGAAACCCCATATATATTGTAACAAAACTAGTAAATTGACCTCTAATTACGAGACCATTTTAAGTAACAAGGCTCACATCCAAAATTATCAAGTTGAAACAGTTAAATATTATATTCAACAAAAGCATCCACTAGAGACTAGAGTAAAGGCATTCTGTTCCCATATTAAACTACATAAACGGAAACACTCTAAACCCTCTCTAGCTAAGCAAATTATCAAACCAGTACTTAGCTCATTCACTCACTTCTTGTCAATCACCAAATTATTAATCCAAACACTAACACATGGGATTTGAGGTTCCGATTCCCATTATAACCGGACTCATTAACCACGAACCAAACGACTCCTAAGACTCGTATTCTTGTACTCATCAGCTAATCTGAATAGGCTAAAAGCTGGAGTGTTTGGCCAGGCTGGAAGCAAGCATGATAGTAACCTAGTTCCTCCAAAGCCATTATAATTAAGATATGGACAGAGATGCTTAATCAAAAGTTTTCTTAATTTTGTTTACATATATGTATAGTCTTCACTGTCCTTATTGCGTGCTATTTTGTTCATTTTGCAAATTCTCCAGGGATCTACCTATTTATGTGAGTGAACTTGTGTTCCATATAAAACATTAACCTTACCAAGTGTCAGAAACCCCATATATATTGTAACAAAACTAGTAAATTGACCTCTAATTACGAGACCATTTCAAGTAACAAGGCTCACATCCAAAATTATCAAGTTGAGACAGTCAAATATTATATTCAACAAAAGCATCCACTAGAGACTAGAGAGTAAAGGCATTTTGTTCCCGTATTAAACTACATAAACGGAAACACTCTAAACCCTCTCTAGCTAAGCAAATTATCAAACCAGTACTTAGCTCATTCACTCACTTCTTGTCAGTTATAAACAAATTATAACTGACAACCAGCAAATCATAGGATGCGAGGAAGTACTTGGTTTTATCAGTCTGATCACAAGTATCTCGCCTGGACTATAAACAAATCAAGACACCCCTACTAAATCCCCTTTTTTCATTTACGAACTTCAACTAGTATCGCAACATTGATTTCAAACTTCCTTAAATGTTACTACCTACATGCGGTAATATTGAGCTCAGCTCAGGGACGCTGTTCTGAACTTGTTATTTCTGCCAAGTTTCAGCAGATACTGGGAAATCTATGGGAACTAGTTAACTACACCTTGGAATACTTATATTAAGGAGCCCTGTCAATCCAGGGTCCAAGGATATTATAAAATTTCAAAGCTAATACAAAACAACAGAGCCATGCAAACGTAATAGCTCAATATGACAGAATACTTCTATTTTCATACTAATCAGCATCAGCTAATCTGAACAGACTAAAGCTTAAGTGTCTGGGCAGGTAGCAGGCAGCAGGCAGCAGGCATTGATCCCTAGTTCCTGCAAAGCCATTAATAAATGACTGGACAGCACATTATAAAGATATGGATTATGGACAGAGATGATTCATAAAAGTGTTCTTAATTTTGTTTAAATACATGTATACTCTTCGCTATCCTTTATGCCTGCTATTTTGTTCATTTCACAGGGTCTCCAAGGATGTACCCTATGTATCTGAGTAGACTTGTGTTCCAGAAAAAACATTAACCTTATCAAGCGTTGGAAACCACATAGATATATTCCAACAAAACCAGTAAACGGACCTATAATTACGAGAAGATATAAAGTAACAAGTCTCACATCAAAAATTATCAAGTTGCAACAGTCAGACACTATATTCAACAAAAGCATCCACTAGAGTACAAGCATTCATCCAACCAAATTAAACTACATTAACGAAAACACTCTTAACCCTCTCTAGCTAAGCAAATTACCAAACCAGCAATTAGCTCATCCACTCACTTCTTCTCAGTTGCATTGTTCTGCAACTCCTTCTTTAGCTGCAAAGAGAAATCATCATTGACATCATCATCATCCCAATCATCCTCCCATTCTTGTGTCACATCCGTCCCTATCTCGTTCTTCTCCCCAACCTCTGCCATCACAATATCCCTATCAGTAAAACTAAGTAACACGACAGAACACTAACACAGAATTTTATCAACGCTATTATCTAGTTCTTTCCTCAAACTCCACTATTACAATAACACGACACAACATTAACACAACAATTTATCTAAACCTACTATCCTAATTAATTATATCCACATACGCCTCAGTGTTACAAACACAACAATACATCAAACACAGCAAACTATTATTCACAATTAATTTAATAACGCCTCTCGCCCTAAAACATTATGTTTACTAGGAATTATCGATACGAAAACTAAATTGAAAACAGTAGCAATAAAAATTAAAATAGAAACACAATGCGATTTTACGAGTAACGAAAAATTAAAAATTGGGGGAAAAGTAGGGAGAGATAAACCTAGACCGATTTCGAACTCTTCGAACTCATCATCGTCTTCAAACAAGTCGATTTTCGCAGCCTCTTCAACTTTATCCTCAACTTTTGTTTCTGCCATTACAATCTGCAACAAATATCAAATAAATAACTCAATCGTACAATAAAAAAATTGAGGGCTTAATTAAACCCTAATTTCATATCACTAAAAAACAGATACACACAACTATATTCACAATTATATTCATAAAAGAGAAACTATACTTACCAAGCTTTGGTTGTGCGTAAAATTATTTAGTACAATACAGCTATTTTGCAGCTGAGCGGGAGTTTTATAGTTGCTCCACTTTGCAAGAAACAAAAACAATGGATAGGTACTAGCTTTTATTTAAACGACGTCGGTTTTGGAAAACTTGATAAAATTGTTTTACATTTTTTTTAATTTGAAATTCTAATAATCGTTTTTAACTTAGTAGGGTCAAAATCAACCAAGTTTGAGTTAAATTAAAAATTATAAAAGCAAGATTTTGACGACAATAATTGAGGTATTATGTAGTCATCTCACAAGGACCGTGCACTCTTAAAAAGTGAAAACATCCATTAAAATTCGAAACTCTCAAAATTTAGTATTAAAGACAAAGAATACCCTCTTTTTTTTCAAAACATTTTTTTCACAACATTTGGCGTCAGAAAAACAACATCAACATACTTGGAAGAACACAAAACAAGACATACGAGGAAGTAACGGCGGCAACACAAACAATTGTATTTACCATCGAGATTCCGACACACTGGACCTACTCCACTCAAAGAGGTTGTGGTTCAAACACCTTGGACAAATCACCGACTTCTACGACCAATTTCTCAAGGGATGAATCCCCAAACTCAGATGTTAAACGCTCCCATTAACACCCAAGCTCCTGGGTTCGAGATGTCAACATTTGTGATTTCAGGAATTACGAACCCTGCTAATGGAATGCCTTTGTGCCCCGAAGTTGAAGGGAATGGTCTCTCACAATATGGAGGAGGACGAATGACCCAATACATCTAAGGCTTGACCCCCACATTTGAAGGGCGTGATTTTCCTAGTCCTTACACGGAGGAGGATTTTAAACCATCAACTGGGGAAGACGTAGCTCCAATAAGGAGACGTGCTGGCAGGGAAACTGAACCAAGTGGGCGCCTTCCATCAGAGGACTCAAGAGACGACTCCTCAGAGTATACAAGAAATGCTAAAGGTTCATGAAGCTGTTCTCCAAAAGCTGAACATGATTTGGAGAAGCGACAACCAAGGCATATGTTGAATGTTAGAGAATCAAATGATGCACCCCTATCATAAATCCGGAAGATCCACCAAGGAGAGGGAGGGTTGGAACCCTTAGGGTTGATCCCTGATCCTAATGACTTAATGCCTCTTGGAGATCATGATGATCCAGCACCATTATTCACGGCAGAAATCATGAATACTTACATTACGAGCAAGTTCAAGATGTCGTCTATCAAAGCGTAAAATGAAACCGGTGACCCGATAAATCATGTAAGGACGTTCTCCAACCCTCTATTATTTTCTCAAACTCTGGGGGCATGTCTTAAAGATGGTACATCTGTCAACCCTCAACTCAATTGGTTCCTTTAGAGATCTCAATCAAGCTTTTATAAAGTAATTAATAAGTGGAAGAGTACACGAGAAGAGTTTAGCACCTCCCATGAGTCTCAAAAAAGAAGTAAAGCAGTCTTCGAGAGATTATATGAACTGATTCACAAATAAAAATCTAGATGACAAAGTGGCAATGATAGACATATAATAAGAAACTAAGAATAAGCACTGCAAGATAAATATGGGTTATTGAAGCAATGATAAATACGGCTATTAGATTGACGATTTGGAGGTTTCATGTTGACGATTTTGCCGTTGGGAAAGAGACCGATTAGACTGACTGATTTTAGAACTAATGAATTTGTGGGTGGTTGGTTGAGAAGGTGTCTCGCTTATTGCAGGCTTTATTACTCTGGTCCAAGATTAATTATATAAGATGATTATGTATGGATTTATTTTGGATATGTATCAAATAAGATATCCGTGTACTATACTTAAAGTGTTAGACTCACTTGACGGAAGTACCCACCTTGTAAAAATGTTTGAAGTTCACGTACATAAAACTAGAGTTTTTAAAATTTTATATCTCAAGTGGTCTGGCACATAAATGATATGTACACATAGTGCACCTTACTCAAATATTAAAGACCAAAAAAGAGTAATTTATACAAGATAAATCACCGAGTCGTAGATAATTGAGTTTCCAATGGTGGCGGATTCATAAAAATTGTTAGTGGTGCACTAATATATATAAGAAAGTTATGTCAAATTTGTAAAAATGATTATCGATATGATTAATCTTCTTTTTCATCTTTATAATATATATTTATAAAATTTTAATATATGATAGCTGTAAATTCGATTTTTCAAACAATCTATCTTCATCGAGACCATGTAAATAGAAATAATACGGGGGCACTTAACTTTTTGTATTAGGAACACTTGATAAAATATATGCATTTATATTATAAATTATTTATATAAGTTATTTAAATAAAAATTAAGAAACACATATTTCCGTAAGCATTTATTTAAATCCGTACTTGGTTTTCACACTGCTAATGGAAGAGTTATCGAATATCAAATTATTGACCCAAAATCACTCTTCATAACCAACCCACCTTCCTCAATTTGGACATTTATCGAATCAAGATATCTGACATTCGTCTTACATATATCAAAAAACCAATAAGATAAAATCATCAAACGATGTCAGTGGGACCAAATAAAATACCAAATTTACTTCCAGCTCAAAGACATCTCCTTTTATATATTATAAGGGGACTGGGGCAAATTGAGTCAACAAGACTAGCATGAATTTATGACTTTACCCTTATATATTGAAAATTTACAAAAATGACACTCTAATATGATTTGTGCTAAAATAAGAAAATTTTGTGTGCCACTAAGAATCGAACCCCTAACATTCTATCATATTAGAAAGTAATAATCATTATGCTACAAAGATCTTTGAGTTCATTTTCAAACTCTAATTAGATAAGCACACTATCTCTTTCTGTCATATATTCTTATATTATTTTAACTCTGTGCACATAAAATGTTAGTTATATTTTTATATAATTCCATTTTTCCGGTTTTCATAGTTTTACACATAATTATAAATTCATTCATCTTTTATAAATTTTATTACCATTAATTTTTTATGATTAAATAAATGGAAAATATATTTTTTAATTCTATAATAATATTTTTATGTCCTTTATTTAAATTAGTAAATTACTGATAGGGGTGTAAAATGGAATTAAACCGAACAACTTCATACTCAAGTTTGAGATCATTTTACTTTGTAGTATCTATATATGAATTTAATCTAGTTTGATTCGAATATAATGTAGTCTCAAGAGATTTTAAAGTGAATTGGAGCAAGTTTTATATATTTCCTTGTCCTAACCGAATAGTCTGTGATGCCTGAGATCCTTGGAAAATATTATCTAATAATGTAAAATGTGATTTTTTTATTTAAGTTTTATTTAAGTTTTATAATATTTTTTATTGTATCAAAAATAACTCCATCAACCATTCTCACTTCTTCAAATGAACGACAACTTTTTTTCCTTAAAAAAACATTCTCAAGAAGAATAAATCATTGCCTGTTGCATGTACTTTGTTGAGCCTACCAACAACATCACCCCTTTTCGGAGTTTCCGCCTGTTTTCATGTGGCATCCAAGTAAAGTGAGTTGGAATATTGGAATATCTGTAGTTGGTAGCAGATGGAAATTCCTGATTTCCTATTAACCAAGCTTCAAGCTTGGTCCTTCTGGACTCAGCTTCATCACAAACATCCCATAATGGAACTCCAGACTTAAAATAAACATACTTGATGCATGTCAAATGAACATGTTGACATTCAACTGTTAGGTAATGAATATAACACAGAGGGGGGTGAATGTGTTTGGACAATTTTAATGCCTTTTTGATTTATTAAACTTGGTGAACAAAGCAAACAAGAAACGTAACAATATTATGCTAACTGAACTAAAGATAGTGCACACAATATTTCAAAACTCACTTAATTTTATATAAAAATCAAGCTAGTATTTTGCTACAAATTTCTTGGTTCTTGGTGTGTTAAGAACTCGTCTTCTCTCTTGAGAGTTACAAGATTTTCTAGATCTATTTTGTTACTCCTAAAATAAAGCATCCATTATTTATTTTATAGAACAGTAAACACTGGTTGTACACAACATGCAATAGCATGTACTAAACCCTACTTTAAGTTAACTAAAACTTTCTATTTTCGGCTTAGTGTATCTTTACAAATCGTGCATGTCTGTGACTTTACTTTGTCAGTTAATCTTGGCCTTTGATCTTGTACTCTTCAAGCTGCTTTTGTAGACTTTTTAAATCAGTGATTGATTTGTTTGTTGATTGACAATCTTGGATCTTTAACTGCTCTCCATCTTGTACTTGAGTTTTATATCGAGATCTCCAGTTTGTCATATAGAGAACTCGACATCTCGATAAGTATAATGACTTACTGAGATCTCTTATTACTCTATACCTGTTTTGACTTATCGAATTCTCTGAGTTCTCTATAAGAGAATTTAGCTTGTCGAGATCTCTAAATTCTTGCATGTAGAATTGACTTGTCGATATCTCCAAGACTCCAATCTCCATGTGTCGATATCTCTGAGTTCTCTAGTGCAGAAATGACTTGTCGATATCTCAGAAATTTCTAGTGATATTTTGACTTATCGATATCTCTGAGATCTCTAGTGATAATTTGACTTGTCGATATCTCCAATCTTCATATCTTCATTTTGGCTTATCGATATCTCTGAGACTTCTCTATAAGTTGTTTCTTGACTTCTCGATAAGTCATTTTGGAGTTCTCGAATGAATTCTCTATAAGACTTAATCGGTGACTTGTAGATTTCTTGACTTAGAATATTTTTCCCAAAATAGATTTATTCAACTCCAAGCTTCTACATCTTTTCTCTGAGGCATGATCTTCATGATCTTCTTCCAGAGTTTATTCTTAGGCTTGAGACTGTTTACAGAAAAATACTCCAGTCCAATCTATTTACATTTTTACAGACTTAAGTAATACAATACAAAATACAAACTTAGATTATCATATAACTTACTTAGGATTGTCAATTTTACTTAGTTTTGTTATAGCACAGGCATGTCTTGTACAACAATCTCCCCCAATTTTTGAGAAGATTGCTTATCACACATTAATGTCTGGTAACAGGACTAACCCCAAACTACAATGAACAATTAAAACTTTACATACAACTTGACATAAATACATCATTTAACATTGAGTGGTTATAGAAGTTTTAACAAGTGCATTCACATAAAGTCCTCATAGCCTGGCTCATTTCTAATGAGATCCTTAAGAGTTACTAACATTTTCATTTCTTCTATAACTTCAGTTTCTCTTAAAGCTTCCACAAGCTTGAGTCACTCATCTAATGAATAACCATTTAAGTAACCAGCTCTAAATCTAGAGTATCTGCCAATCTTTATGTTCAGAAAATGTCCATCTTTGGAAAGTCTGCTCATCCCTTTTGCTTTAAGTTTATTTGATCTTTTCTCAATTCTTGCAAGTTCTTCTGCATACTTTCTATCTCTTTCTTCCTTTTTAGCCTTTGCTCTTGCATCTTTATCATCCCTGTCTTTCACCCATACACAACATATAGCTCTCCAGAACCTTGTGATTATATCCTTATCCTTCATTAAACTGATCACTCTTTTGAATTCTGTGGTTGAAAGTGTGTCCATTAGGTTACTGCCAAGTAAAGTGAAATAGCTAGCATCAAAGTATATTCTGATTTCTGTATAGGATACAACCCAGACTCTGACTATTTCTTCAGCTAGCTGTTGAAAGTACTATTCATCTGTGAGGCACCAGTTTAGTGGCAGAAAGTCAGATTGATCATAACAATTCCAGAGAGATCTTTCAGTAACTTGCAATTTATTTGTTTTTATCCCAACAGATTTAAAGTGAATTTTGGTTGGTGGTTTAAATGAAGGTAGGTTTGAGATTTTTTTTAGGCTAGTTTGGCTCGTAGTGATTGTGATTTTTAGAAGAGAGTTTGCAGTTGGTTTATATAAGAATTTTGGCTTTGAGGTGAAGGATAGTTGAGTGTTTGAGCTAAAAGGTTTAGTGGGTTGAGCTTGGTTGATTTGGATTGGTGGGGATTGTTTTTGTGGTCCTGAACCATCTTCCTTCTTCTTCTTTCTCCTTTTATCTCCTTTATTCATCTCATATTCCTTCCTATTCTCATCTCCTTTGCTCTTATCCTTCTTCTTATCTTTGCTACCAGTTGCTCTTGAAGATTGACTTAGATTTGAGCCAGAAGGTTTTTGCTCATCATGCTTTTCCTCATCATCATCCTTGTCATCTTTTGAGTTGTTAATTTTTAGATTTGGCAACATGGTATCAGCATTTACAAGATACCTATCAAGAATCCTTATCATCTCCACATCCTCGGCCTTCTTGCTCCTTTTGTACTTAGATCAGACTGAAGAGTCATGATCAGCCTCATCTTTGATTTGACACAGTTTCTAGAAATAATGAGGTGTTTGCATTGTTTGGTTATTGGACAAATGTAGGACACCTCTTTGTTTGGATATAGATAGGCTTCAGGAAAAGCTACTATTTGTGCATGTTTGAGCTCTTTCAACAGCTGGGTGTCCTCTGGAATAACTCGATTTACTCTGTCAATCATTATATCCAGCTCATATGCTCTTAAGGTTTTGAGATTTGGAAGAGACACCTGGAATCATCTGTCCACACCACCATCATTGATATTCACAACAATTCTCTTTTCCAAGTAATTATCAATTTTTACAACCACCGCCCTAATGAAGTTAATGTTCTTAGCCAATGCTCTTTTGTAGGTGATGTAATTATTTTGAAGAGACATCCTCAGGACTGCAAGTAGTTCACTGAATTCTTAATCTTGATTTGGTCCTTTTGCAGCCTTGTTGAGTCTGTCTTTTCCCACATCTTTAGAGATTTGAGCTTTTGAGGAACTTTGACCAGTCTGAGTAGGCTTCTTTGACTTACCAGCATCCCTGGATTGTTAAATCCTAGCTTCTACCTCCCCTTAGTCTTGGAAACAGGTATGAGTAAGGGAGTTGGTAATTCTGGCCTCACAACCTCAGGAAGTGCAGGCAATGAAATGTTGAGCTTGCCCATGATGGCTCCCAAAACCACAGAATTCTGCATTTGTAAATGCTTGTGGGAGTCCACCAGGGTCTGTATGTCTGCATGTTGGCTCTGCACTAGGGTAGTGAAAGCTTGCACTTGAGCTGTGAGTTTATCATTGGAGGATTGCAGAGTTGAGACTTGACCTTGAAGAGCTTGAATTTGGAGATTTGTAGATGTAGAGACATGTTGTTGAGAGCTTGAATGAATAGAGGGACCAAAGGTGTCTTGCACAACCTGTTTGATACCCTCCATGAGAAGTGCTGAAGGCTCATTCTGCTTTGGTGGAGTTGATTCAACTTGAGCTTTATATTATTTGAGTTTGTTATTTGTTGTTGAACCACCTCATGCAGAGCAATGAAAGACTGTCTGAGATTTTGACATCTTTTTCCACAGAAGTCAAATCAAATCTTTCCATTTGGTCAGCAAAATGTTGAAATTTTGAAGTGACCTTGACTTGAGAAGGTATGATCTCATCCATCTTCTCTCTCACCATCTTCCTTACTTTGTCTTCATGACCAACCAACTTTAGTTCTAGAGCCTTACCAAATAGGTGAAAAGCCTTGAGTTGAGCTTTGTAAACTTTAGTGATTGCATCATAAACATCTTGTGGAGTCAGGGCCTTGGCGTTACTTCCCATAATGGTGACATATTCATCTCTAAACTTAGTCGAGACCTGATCCATCTACCAAGCAAAGTCCTTAGACAACCAAGCATCTATATTTCCATCTTGCTCAGCTTCATTAACAATTTTCTGCTTCTGCTTTTCAACTTCTTCATGGTATGTTAGCAGAATGACTTGATAATCTTGATTGCACATATCTGAAGTAAGCAAATGCTGTATAATGTTGGTTAGTCCAGAAATCTACACAACAAGAAGATCATCTATTGTAGTAGGTTGAGTATTAGTTGTCTGTAGCCATTGGGAGATGAGGTGTGGTTGTTGAGGTTGATAAGTAGAAGGTTGATTGGTTGGGTGAGAAGTTGATAGAGTAATAGAACCACCTATGACAAGAGTCATAATTTGACTCACAGTTGGCATTATGGTTATGACAGTGTGTTGTTCTCCACTTGTGGTGGGAACCTCCAGTTGAATTGGACGGGATTTGGCTGGGTTACTGTCATGTGCACCAGCCTCAAACCCTTGTGCTTATTGCAAAACACTATCACATGAATATGATGTTCTTGCCTCTCCCATAGCAGGGTTATTGACAATTGTACTCCCAGCTTCAATTGTTAGAGTAATTTCAGCTAGGATTATGAGGGGAGTTGTTCCTGTGACAGGAACCTTTAATTGAATTGGAGAGGATTAGATAGCTCCCCCTCAGGAGTACTACCCTCAAACCTTAAAGCCTGTGAAGGATAATTTGCACATGAAGGTGCATCTATAACCACCATGGGGTCTTTAGTAAAAACTGATGAATCCCCCATGTTTGTGATGGTGTCATCAAGGTCTGCCCCAGCTAGTAGCCTCTCACCATCTAAATTTGGTGTTTGGGTGGTGAGCAAGGTTTCTTGAACCAAGTCACTTGAGTGGGATTGCACTTGAGAATTAGATTCAAGTGTTGTGTAAGAAGAAGAAATTTCAGAGATAAGAACTTGATCAGAAGTGAGTGTTGGCAGCTCCCCATGAATACTTGAGGGAGCTTCAAGGAATGTGCTCTCCTTGTGTGTGCCATCCTTATTTCTCCTTCCATACACTTGAATTTGTTCAAGTGATGGTTGTGCAGACTCAGTAAAAGGTGCATTTGGGCTAATGCTCTTTTCAATAGAGATACCCTGTTGAGAGAATGTCCCTAGAGTTTGTTTAAGTCTCTGTGTTACAACTACATCCTGTTGGGAGGATGTATTTTAGCCTTCTTTGGTTTTATGACCAAGGGTGACTCTGTTGGTGTTTGTTCCTCACTACTCTCATTCATGATTGTCAGGTTTTCCTGCTTTCTCTTCTTTTTACTCACTTCACCCTTTTGAGAGTATGAAGTGATTGGTTTCCTAGTTTCTAGTGGTATAGAAGAAGTGGTCTCAGCTTGGGAAGGCCCCAGTTGGTTTTCCTGTATTTATACTTCTACAGGTTCAAGGACCATAGTTGTACTAGATTGTGCATTTGATCTCATGTCAGGCATGGAGTAAGGGTAAGTCTTAAATCTCTCCATCATAAATGGAGTGATTTTTAGACTTACAGTTACCTTGTTCTTTGTAGTAAGTGAGCCAAATATAATTTTGGACACTTGCTTATAATTGCCTATTTTTGTGATGTCTATATTATTAAGCAAATGTATGTCTGATACTTTATGATTTTAAAGTAGACATAATAAATCTAGAAAAGAAAATTTCCTTACCTCTTGCAGCTAGGGGAATTGTGAGCCTGGTAGCAAGTTATTCCTAGATCAATAGACCAACATTCAAGTATCTGTTGTGGGCTATTGAGAACACCAGCTTCTGCACCACACTTGAGATGTCATATCCTGTCTTTCTCCAGGTGAAAGCCTTCACTATAGAATCAAACACAAAAGACCATTCCCTCATCAAGTTTGTTCTGTTCAGACTTGATAGGTTGATCCTTCCACCATAGTTGATGAAGTTCATGAACTCGGCTAGCTCATACTGTGTTGGCACCTCCACCAGATTTGCAGTTGGAAGACCCAAAGCTGCATTCACATCTTGCTCATTGAACTCTAATTGTTGGCCTCCAATTGAACAGGTCACCATCATGGATACAAAGTTGTCATTCATAACTGTCCTTACTACAGCTGTTGTCCAGAACTCATGCAGGACATCCAAGTACAGGATTGGGTTAGCAGTTAAAGCACCTGCAAGATAAGATTCAGACAAAAATTTGACAAACCCCTTAAAACTATCAGGGGCTTGGTTAGCATCAGTAAAGGCAAGGTAGTTGGTTCCTTGTTTGGGGATTTTAGCTTTCAAATATTGAGTGCCATTGTTGTTGAGTAAGAAGGAATGGGTAAGAAAAATGAGAGAGAAAGAGCTTGAAACGAGAGAGAAATCGGTTTAGAATTGAAAAATCTAGGTCACTTAGAGTTCTCGAAGGCGTAAGTGTGTGTATGTCGAGATGTCTGAGTATTTATAGTAAAATCAAATGACTTATCGAGAACTCAAAAATAAACACTTGGAATTTGCTTATCGAGAAGTCATTTTGAAAAGAAAATTACATATCGAGAAGTCATTTTAATTTACTCTTTTAGAGAACTAAAATTGACTTGTCGAGATGTCAAATAAATACTCAGTTTGTCCAAAATGGACTGAATTGTTTCCAATTTTTATGTGAATAAATCCAAATAAAATCAGAATGATTTTGTCAAAAGTATTTTACTAAAATAATTTATTGAATTAAATTATTTTAGTTATGAGTTATTTATAAGTCTAAAATTATACTTGTAGAGAACTCTGTGAGTTAACACTTATAAAGAACTTTACAATGATTTATCGATAAGTCATAATAAAGCATATCGAGAAGTCCCCCGAGAAGTCAAAAAATTGACTTATCGAGAACTCACTCGAGAAGTCTTAAAATGACTTGTCGATAAGTTAATTAGACTTATCGAGAACTCAGTTTGTTAGATATATTTGATAATATCATGTCTAATATGATTTATATTTAGTTTTCAGATCTTACTTAAATAGGATAAATCAGTACTTAACTGAAATCAGCACTTATACTGAAGTCAGAACTTAAGTCATCAGTACTTAAGTTTCAGGAGATATTTATCAGAAGATAATATCATGACTTAAAGGGAACGTTCAGATAAGGAAGGCGGCTGATTGAAAGGAAAAGAAGATCAAGACAAACGTAAGAAAAGATATGCATGAAGAAGGAATTCTATGAAGAATAGAATACTTGGAAGAAAAGATATCTGATTGATATATTTTAGGAAGCAGAATTATATTCCATATCAATTAGCGATTATCTTGTAATTGTGTAGTATATAAACACAGACATAGGGTTTATACTATAAGAGTTATCATTATCGAGAAGATTATTCATTGTAATCCTAGCAACTCTCGTGATATTTGTTCATCACTGAGAGAGGACAGTTCCATACTGTAACATAATTTATTGCTTTGAATAAAGTCTATTTTCTGTTACTTGTGTTATTAGAATTCGATTTAATTGTGCTATACACTGTATTCACCCCCCTCTACAGTGTGTGTGACCTAACAAGTGGTATCAGAGCCCATCTGTTAACATACAAACATTTTAAGATCCAAAAATAATCATGTCTGAAGTAGAAACTCCAACTAAGCCCACCAAAATTGAAGAACCTCCAAAGATACATATCCATAGCCGATATGAGGCTATTAGAGTTCCCATATTGAGACCATCTGAATATCCCATATGGAAGGTAAGGATGACTATGTTTATGGAAGCTACAGATCCAAAATATCTTGATAGAATCAAGGAAGGGCCTCACAAACCAACCAAGCTCGCAGTTGCAGTTGCAGGTGAAGCAGCAAAGTCAGTACCAAAGGAGAAGAGTGACTACACTGCTGAAGATATCGCATCAATTGCTAAGGATGCTAAGGTATGAAACTTACTGCATAGTGCCATTGATAATGTAATGTCAAACAGGGTAATAAACTGCAAGACTGCAAAGGAGATATGGGATGCCTTGGAAACAAGATGTCAGGGAACTGATACGATTAAGAAGAACCAGATGACAATACTCACTCAAGAGTATGAACACTTTGACTCAAAGGCTAATGAGTCATTGACTGATTTATATGATAGATTTGTCAAACTCTTGAATGATTTATCACTGGTTGATAAGGAGTATGATCTTGAAGATTCAAACCTTAAATTCCTGTTGGCCATTCCTGAAAGCTGGGATTTGAAGGCAACAACAATAAGAAACAACTATAATCTTGATGAAATGACTCTTGATGAAATTTATGGGATGCTCAAGACTCATGAACTTGAGATGGAACAAAGAAGCAAGAGGAAAGGAGGAAAGTCAAGGACAGTTGCTCTTAAGGCTGAAGAAGAATCCCCCAAGGCAGCTACCGCAAGGAAAGGCAAGGGTAAAGCTCTCTTCACAAAGTATGATACTGAGTCATCAAGTTCTGATAGTGATGATGACTCAGAATCTGAAAGCTTACCGGAGACAGATGCTGATGAAGAGATGATGAAGCTGTGTGCCCTTATGGTGAAAGGAATCACAAAGATTGTATACAGGAAGTTCAGGGAGGGAAAGAAGTTTTCCAGGAAAGGTGCAAGTTCTGATAAGAAGAATTTCAGAAAATCTGAGGGCAAAGGAGGAAAGTCTGACAGAGGAGATTATACAAATGTCAAATGCTACAACTGTGGTGAGAAAGGCCACATATCTCCTGATTGCAAGAAAGTGAAGAGTAACAAAGGCAAGACTCCTGTCACAAAGAACAAAAGCTGGACAGACACCTCAGATTCTGAAAGTGAGGAGAATTATGCCTTGATGGCAAATGCTGATATGGCAAGTGCTGAAAGCAGTTCTGAAGCTGCTGAGTTAAAGGTACCTCAAACTACTTATGCCTTTCATACTGATGATATTAATGAGTTGAAATGATATCTTAAAACCATGTTCATTAGCTATAGAGATCAAACTTTAATATGTGAAAGATTAACTTCTGAAAATCTTGCTTGCAAAAAGAGGAATGATTATTTAGAAAAAGAGTTAGTCATGTTCCATCAAACTCAGAAAGATAGAGATGATGCTTTCTATGTTAGGGATGAAGTGCTTAAAATGAATGAATCTCTAAAAGCTGAGTTAGAAAAGGAAAGAGAGATTATCAGGACTTGGACTAACTCTGGCAGAACAACTCAGAATTTGTTAAGTAGTGAAAACTGGAAAGAGGGCTTAGGTTATGGAGACGATAAGAATGATAAAGGAACTGTAGAAATTAAGCCTATAGTTGTTAATCAAAAATCTAAGTTAAAGCCTGTTAAGTTTGTAGCTGTAAAGTCTGATAATGAGAAATCAGAAGTTAAAAAGGAATTAACTTCTGACAAACTAAAACATGAAAAGATAACTGAAGTAAACGTAGGCTTAATGACAAAGAAGCAGCTTAAGCATAAGCTGAAAGATGTTAAGAATGCAAACAAGGTAAAATCACCTAGGAAAAATAGGAATGGAAATGAAGGTGTGAATAAAAGCAATGATTATAAGCCTGTTCCTGATGCTCCTAGAAAAACGTGTCATAACTGTGGAAGTTCTAACCACCTGGCTTCTTTTTGCAGGAAGAATAAGAACATAAACTCCTTACCTTCAAAGTCAGGAGTTAAGAGTCAGTCTGTTAGATATAAGCCACAAAATCCTTGTTTTCATTGTGGTAGTTTATGGCATTCCATTTATACTTGTAAGGAATATCATAGTCTGTACTATGATTATTATCAAATAAAACATTCTTTAAAGAAAGTTAGCATTGTTCCTTCTAGTGTAAGTTCTGATTCAAAGTCTGATAGTGTAAATTCTGATAAGAAAAATATTAACATAAACTCTGATGCTAAATCCGCTGCAAATGTTAACAAACTTAATAAGGCCAAAGGATCCAAGAAAGTCCGGGTCCTTAAAACTAATCATTAGTGGTCTTTGTGATTGCAGGGCAACAGGAAAAACATCTTAGTTCTGGACAGTGGATGTTCAGGACATATGACTGGAAATAAAGCCCTGCTATCAGACTTTGTGGAGAAGGCTGGCCCAAGTGTTTCTTATGGAGATGGCAACATTGGAAAAACGTCGGGATATGGCAATATCAATCTTGGGAATGTCATCATTAAAGAAGTAGCTCTGGTCTCAGGACTTAAACACAATCTGCTGAGTGTTAGTCAAATCTGTGACAGAGGTTATCATGTGGATTTCTTTGAAGAACACTGTGAAGTTATTAGTAAATCTATAGGAAAAGCTGTCCTGAAAGGATACAGGCATGGTAACATCTATGAAGCCAAGCTTTCAATAAGTACTGATGGTTCTGCAATCTGTCTGATGAGTAGAGCATCAATTGAAGAAAGCTGGAATTGGCACAAGAAACTCTCTCATTTAAATTTCAATAATATAAATGAACTAGTCAAGAAAGATCTTGTGAGAGGACTGTTAAAGTCAGTATTTGCTCCTGATGGCCTTTGTGATTCTTGTCAGAAGGCTAAACAATGGAAATCCTCATTCAAAAGCAAGACTGAATCATCAATTCTTGAGCCTTATCACCTATTACATGTTGATCTATTTGGTCCAGTAAATGTCATGTCTATTGCAAAGAAGAAATATGATATGGTCATAGTGGATTAGTTCACCAGATACACATGGGTGTATGTCTTGCACACAAAAAGTGAAATTGCATCTATCTTGATTGATCATGTCAGGCAACTGGATAAATTGGTCAAAGATTCTGTGAAGATAATAAGAAGTGATAATGGTACTGAGTTCAAGAATTTGATAATGGAAGAGTTCTGCAAAAACCATGGAATCAAGCAGGAATTTTCTGCTCCTGGAAGTCCACAGCAAAATGGAGTTGTTGAAAGAAAGAATAGAACTCTCATTGAAGCTGCACGTACAATGCTTGATGAAGCAAAGCTTTCAACCTATTTATGGGTTAAAGCTGTGCAGACTGCTTGTATTACTCAGAATGCAACACTCATTAACAAGCAAAGAAAGACACCATATGAGATGGTGAAGAAAAAGAAGCCAAATCTGAAGTATTTTCATGTATTTGGATGCAAATGTTCTGTTCTTAAGACTCACCCTGAACAGCTATCCAAATTTGATCTAAAAGCTGATGAAGGAATCTTTGTTGGATATCCACTTTCCACAAAAGCCTTCAGAGTCTATAACTTGAGAACAAGAGTGGTCATGGAATCTATCAATGTCTCTTTTAATGATAAGAAGATTACTGGACTTGAAGATTTCAATGATCATGATCAGCTGAGATTTGAAAATGAAGAATTAAATTCTGATACTGAAAATCCTGACAGTCTAAATCCTGATACTGCAAACTCTGATGGATTAAACTCTGATGTTACTGAAACTGTGGTGACTACGCCAAAGGAAGATGCACCTATGCAGGGGGAGCATACTCAAGATACAACCACATCTCAAGAAGCATCAGAACATACAACTGGCTCTTCAAGTTCTGATTCGTCAAGTTCTGATAAGCCAAGTTCTGATAGTTCTGAAAACTTAAATTCTGAAGGATCCAACTCAGAGAGCATAGTTTCGGGGGAGCATCAGAAAATGTTGATGAAGATAGCATGGATCATGAGGGAGCATCCAATTCTAGAGAAAACCTTCCATCTGCAAGGAAGTGGACTAAATCACATACACCTGACTTAATTATTGGAAATCCTGATGCAGGTGTCAGAACTAGAACATCTACTTCGATTAAATGTCTTTACAATTCTTTTCTTTCTCAGATTGAACCAAAGAAAGTGGAAGAAGCTCTTCAAGATGCTGATTAGGTGCAAGCAATGCAGGAAGAGTTAAATGAGTTTGAAAGAAATAAAGTCTGGACCCTAGTGCCAAGACCAAAGAACAGATCTATTGTTAGTACAAAGTGGGTATTCAGAAACAAAACTGATAGTGATGGCATAATTACAAGGAATAAGGCAAGGTTGGTTGCAAAAGGATATTCTCAACATGAGGGAATTGATTATGATGAAACATTTGCACCAGTTGCTAGATCGGAAGCCATAAGGATATTTTTGGCTTATGCTGCTCACAAAAAGTTTACTGTCTTTCAAATGGATGTGAAAAGTGCTTTTCTCAATGGAGAATTGGAGGAGGAAGTATATGTTGAACAACCTCCAGGCTTTGTAGATCCCAAATATCCTAATCATGTCTACAGGCTTGATAAAGCACTTTATGACCTTAAGCAAGCTCCAAGAGCATGGTATGAGACTTTAGCTCAGTTTCTTCTGGAAAGTGGATTTAACAGAGGAACTATAGACAAAATACTATTCTACCTCAACCATGGAAAAGACTTACTTCTGGTTCAGATATATGTTGATGATATCATCTTTGGTTCTACAAATGACAGACTTTGCAAGAAGTTTGCCAAACTGATGCAGTCAAGATATCAAATGAGTATGATAGGGGAACTTAGCTATTTTCTGGGCCTTCAAGTCAAGCAGAATGAAGAAGGCACTTTTATTTGTCAAACCAAGTACACCAGAAATTTGCTGAAGAAATTTGGAATGCAAGATTGTTCAAGTGCATCCACTCCCATGGCCACTGCAACAAAACTGGATAAGGATACTGGTAAATCAGTAGATATTACTAATTACAGAGGTATGATTGGCTCTCTACTCTATCTAACTGCTAGTAGACCTGATATCATGTATGTTACCTGTCTTTGTGCAAGATTTCAAGTAGATCCAAGTGAACCTCACTTAACAGCTGTGAAAAGAATTTTCAAGTATCTTAAGGGAACAACTGCTCTGGGATTGTGGTATCCCAGAGAATCAGATTTTAAACTAATAGGTTACTCAGATGCAGATTTTGTAGGTTGCAAAATTGACGGAAAAAGCATAAGTGGAAGCTGCCAATTTCTTGGAGGCAGATTGGTTTCTTGGTTTAGCAAGAAACAAAAGTCAATTTTCACATCAACTGCAGAAGCAGAATACATTGCTGCAGGAAGCTATTGTGCACAGATTCTTTGATGAAGAATCAGTTACTGGATTATGGGTTAACATATTTTAAAATCCCTATTTACTGTGATAATCAAAGTGCTATTGCTATGACAGGTAATCCAGTTCAACACTCAATGACAAAGCACATCAGCATTAGGTACCACTTCATAAGGGAACATGTGGATGAAGGTACAGTGGAATTGCACTTTGTTCCAACAGATCAACAACTAGCAAATATCTTCACAAAACCACTATGTGAAGCTACTTTTACAAGATTGGTAAATGAACTTGGAATGGTTTCAAGTTCTTTCTCTAAATCTGCTTAGCTTTTGTTCAGATGCATCAGACTTTATGATCAGTATTTACAGAAATTACTCTCTTTGTGTATTCTGTGCTTAATTGAAAATTGTTTAAGTACTGATTGCTGGTTGATGGGAATTTCTAAACTCTGATAGTGAACTGATTGTTTCTGTGACTATTCAATCCTATGAGGATAACTGTGCTAGATGCTGACCTAGCAGTCTTTAACATACTAGAGATCCCATGTTAGAAGTAATTATTTATGTGGAAATCTATGACACAAGCAAATTCTGATATTGAGCTTAGTCACGTTTACTTTGTCTATCTTATTACTAAGTAAAAAACTAGAATAATGCTTCTCATCTGTTAAGTTCTGATGTTAGTAAATCTGATGGATGTACTAAGTGCTGATAAACCTCACTCATCAAAAGAAAAAGTAAAAGAAAAGGGAATAAAAATCAGGTACTCCTTTGAGATCTAGAGTAAAAATGTGGAAGGGACGACCTAAGTGCATTGCTGGTATTAAGTAATATGCATCAGAAAAGCAAATAATTATTTTTCTTGGTGACTTTTCACACTCTATGATTACTGGAGAAATACTCTGATAATAGCATAAATTCTGATAAGCAGTCGTGACTCACTTACACTGAGAAGCCACTGTAAAATGGAATTTCAAAAGATGCATAAAATAAGCACAAAACAGTTGAGGTGGACTCGTGCATGAACTCATTCAAAAGTAAACTTCAGAATAATGATAGATTTTTAGTAAAGTTCTTAGTTATGCCTTATTTCTAAGATGTACTGAAGTGAATCAGACTTTACTCTTTGTCTAATATTTTGCTTAATGCACACACTTACACTCCATATGAATGATGAAAATTAATGTGGCGTTCAATGTTGTTTTAGATGAACAGTTTATGTGTCAGATTGCATAAATTCTGAGGACAAGTTCTGATGGAAGTTCTGATAAATAAGTTCTGAAGAACTGAAATCAGAATTTGTGTGAAGAATCACATAGAAAGGCATTCATTTTTCGAGTTAAGAAATTATGTTCTGATGACTATTAAGTTCTGATATAAGTCTAAGTGCTGATATTAAATTCTGATCCTCTATTTGACTTATTTGTGGTTAAAATCTGATACAGTCTTATTTTAAATCAGAATATGTACGGGTGAGATGTTAACAGTCAATACAATTAGGGTTAGTGGAACACGTACATGCACAGTAATATTTACTTGTTTCTTGTGCGCATTAAACTCTGTTTTACACTTCCAATGACTGTTTTTCTTCTTCCCAGTCTAGGGAGATGAGGTAGAATTATTTCTACCTGTCAGCATTAAATTTCTTTGCGTCTCCTGGCATTCTATTGCCTATATAAACCAACACCTCAAATCAGCCTACACATCATTTCTTTTCTCATATACTCACTCTCTTTTCCTTCATACCAACACAATCATGGTCAACTACAATATATTTTTAAACTATGAGACCTTCAACATGGAGTTGAGCTGTGAGGACTGGCAGCAGGAATGGCACGTAACTGTCATTCCTGATGAGATTTGGGACTCGGTTCCCCAGGAGGTTCTCACACACCTCCTGTTCTTTTACATGGACTACAATCGCCATCTGGAGCGATTGGAAGAAGAAAGGCTGGAAGCACTCCGCCAACAAGAGCGAATCATTCGACTCGCTATTCTTTTTGTAGAGAGTCGGAAGAAGAAATAATTTGTTTTCTTCTTCCTGTTTTTCTTCATCGTCAGCTTTGTCCGGCTTCTTAGCCAAGGACAAAAGCTGTTGATGCTGCAGTTTGTAGCTTAGGACAGTCTTGTAATGTTCTGATATAAATTTCTATTTCATGAATGTATTCTCTTAATATATTAATGGAATTTTATATTTTTGCAAGATTTTGTCTCTGAGATGTTTTAAATTCTGCTGCATTTTTAAATCCTGATATATCCATATTCCGATGACCATTTTAATTACTGATATAAATTAAGTTCTGATTTTAAAATATCAGTACTTGTTTACTTGATTTATTTTTTTTGGTCATTCTCACACTTGAATATTTTTACAGAATATTGGTTTTGCAGTGAAAATGATTAAATAAGTGGGAACAGTTTAAATTTTGAATTAAAACTGACTTACCTCAATTAATGGGATTACCTGGTAAGTGGAACGGTTTTTCCTTGAAAAACTGCACGTGATAAGTAATGATTACTGTTTTCCCGTGCCCATTAATTATTCATTATTGCTGCATGTCTGACAGGTGTCCAACGGTTATTTTTTTAACCATGTATAAGTAAGAGAGAGAGAGAGAAGATTATACAATCTTTTATTTACTTTTACACTTTATCTCTCTTTCTTTACTTTTACTCTCTCTCATCTCCTGACATTGGTTTTCATATAGACATTTTATCAAATACCTTACAGGCAACCTTAATTCTCAATTTTTTTTCTCATGGCACCTAAGGGTTTGATTATAGATGGAGCCAAGTCCGTTCCCAACAACTATGCTGCAATCATAAATCATGATGAAGCTCCATCTGAGTTGCACTTTGTGTAAGATCTTCTGTCACACAGTGAAATTGGGTATGCATTGACCCAGCCTCAAGTCATTTCCAGCCAACAAGTTCTAATGTTTTGGCGAACTGGACATTTTGATAATGGTGGTGCTACTGGTACTCCCAATATTGTTTTTTAAGTCAATGATGTTGAACATGTGGTAACTCCTGGAACAGTTCGTAAAGCTCTACATTTACCAGAAGGATGCATTTTCTCAACACCGGAGGAACCAGTTCTACAGCAGCTCATGGCCAATTTGGGGTATGAGAAGAGTTTGGCTAAGCTTGGACAGTTGAAATGAGCACATATCAGAAAGGAATGGAGCTTTTTCTTCGACTGCATCACTAAAGCCTTCGGGAATAAGTGTTCTAACTTTGATGCCATTCCAATAATGAGTCAGCACATCGGGTATGCTATTATTAACCAAACTCATTTTGATTTTGCAAGTGCTGTGCTAGGATTTATTGGGGATTGGATGACAGAGGATAGAAATGTAGTTTACTTTGCTAGATTATGTCAGCTTATATATATCTTTTGTTGTGCTGATGACCCTCAACTAGCCAGTTCTTTATTTCCACCTTTTAAACTTGCAAAACGGGCTTTTAATGACTTGGTAAATGCTGACCTTAAGAAAACGGTGGTTAGACCTTTACAGATTCCTCAGTCTGTAAAACAGATGCTGGTAAATGCTGATCCTCAAACCTATAGATCTGTTTATCCTGATGTACAACCTACCACCACATCCCAAACACCACAACAACCATCAGAACATACCACTCATACATCTATACCTCAATCCTCTATCAGAACACATCTCAAACCTTCACAGATAGCTCAACCTTCATCATCAGCACATACTGTGAAGCCTTCATCTTCCAAGCCCAAGAGGACAAAGACTGTCCCTCAGACACCACATAAGAGAAGGAGGATTGTTCTGAGAGATGAGTCTGATAGTGAGGAACAGGTTTCTGCATCACAACCTGTTGTTAAAGAAGCTGAGAAGGTCCCTTCTCAGAAGGATTCTGGAATTGGGGGATCTAAGCTTCTCAAAAGGCTTAGAAGAATGACTTATGCTGAACCTCCCAAGGAATCCCCACCTTCAAAGAGATATAAGAAATAGAGAGCTAAATGGCCAGCTTCAGATGATGAGGAAGCAACAGCTAAGGAAGGAGATCAGGAATCTCTGATCTCAAAAGAACCAGAATTTGCTGAAGCTACTGCACTTCCCTCTCCATTGTCCCCAACTCAGGAAGCTGCTACTGACAAGGTAAACACACCATCTGTGTCTCCTGTACATGAAACTGTATCTCCTGTAGACCCAGGCACAAGTGCTGAAATTGATATTCACAACCTGGTTGTGCCTGAGATTCTCTACTTAGAAGCTCCAATATCAATTAATCCATCAACAACACCTTTTACTGATGCTACTCAAACTCTAGAATTGTCTACAACACCTTCTCTGTATCTAGATGTTGATGATCAGAATATAGGTGAGCATCAGGATATGGCTGTTGATCATAACTTGGAAACAGATCAGCACTTAGAGGATGATGCTGAAGCCTCAATTGCTTCTCATACTGTTGTTTTATCAGAAGATGTTGATTCTGTCAGTTCTGATGCTTTAAATGCTGATACTACTGGTGATGCTGCTATTAATGCAGATGCTGATGCAGCTGGTCCTTCAGGACATGCACCTCAACAAACTGTTCATAAATCTGAACTAGTTAAGAAGTTTGTTACAAGAGTAGCACCAGTACCTTGGAGTGAAACTCCTAGAGGACAGGAGTGGAATAAGGAATGGAACTCAGTTACCTTTGTTCCATCTGAAAAGATTCTTGATGAGCACTTGGCAAAAGCTGATGAAATGTTAATTACTGATGATTTCAAGACACAGCTTCGAGTCACTGCATTGAGTACTAGACATCTCCAAGGTCTCCATTCAACAACTCATGCAGAGTTACATAAAATTCAGGAAGAATTGCTCAAGTAAGAAACGACTCAGAAAATTGATAAGAAAAAATTCTTCCAACCTACCTTTGACAGAGTTGCTTACATTGAGAAGACCCAAGAGAAGCAACAGTCTCAGATTGATGATATTTTGAAAAATCAAGCTTCTCAGCAATCTCAACTCGATGAAATCCAAGCCTTAGTGGAATTGCTTGTCTCTCTTCTCTTACCTGCTGATGCCAAAAAGGGGGAGAAAGTAATTAAGTCCAAATACAAAACTGTTAAGACAATGAAGGGGAAGGATGATGAAAAAGATGACCAGGGAAACTCTGGAATGGGTGGAGGTCATGGTCAAGGTAGAAGTTTCTCATCAAGAAGAGCTGAAATTACAAGTCACAAGACAAGTTCTGATGCTGGAAAAAGAATTACTTTTGCTACTGGTAAAAGGATAAGTTCTGATGAGCTTTTGGATCTTGATGAAGAAATATCAAGACAGTATTTCTGAAAGAAAATCCAGGAATGGACTTTGAGAGTCTGATGGAAGAAGAAGCTAGACTTAAGTCAGAAAAAAGTCAAATCTAAATCTGAAGCTTCTGTAGGTAAAAAGAAACTTCCAAAGGCCAAAGGCATTGTGATAAAAGAAAGAACAAATCCTGAAGCAACCCAGGCTAAATCACAATTGCAGATAGATCCAAGGTCCAAGGGCAAAGAGAAAGTTGGTGAACCTATCAAGGTTTATGTGCCTCCTGTGGATGAAGAAATTACTGTTGAAGATGCTGATCTTGCTCTGACTTCAAGAAAAATTTCTAAGACAATCTCTGACATGGCTCAAGTTGTTCAGAGTCAAGATATAGTTAGTTCTGATATCTCAAAGAAGCAAGTAACCTCTGACATAGCTCAAGTTAACTTGATATCAGAAGATAAATCAAAGGAAACCTCTGACATTGCTCATGTTAAACCTTCAAAGTTACTCCTACCAGGATTCACCAAAGCTAAACAGACTCAACCTTTGAAGACTGTTGTAAGTGGTTTTGAAGCAAGAGTGGTTACTGGAAAGGAAGCAAGAGATAAATCTGGATTGGGTAGTGCTGATGAAAGAAGAATACAGAACACAACCAATGATCCAACTTCCTTAAGTGAACCAGGTATTGGAGCAACTCCTGAAAGATTGAATCAACTAGAATCTGTACAGATGGTTTACCATACCTACTTGAGAGAACACATCTTGTTGTACTTCATGACAGATGGTTGGGTTTATCATATAAGGGAAAATGCCATTCCACTGAAGTATTTTGAAGAATTGGAACATGTATTATTCTTACTTCAAGTGAATGACAAAATAACAGAAATGCTGCAAACTATTTGAAGAGTCAAATTCAGAGACAGAAAAGGCTTTATTCTATAAAGTCTGACAGCACATATCTTCCAAAGTACAGAGATCACAAGGGTGATATTGTTGAGATGAAGCCTAACTCTGCTAAGATTATAACTACCTTTCTGGGTTACAAGGCTGTGGAATTCAATCTTGAGTCTGACAAGGCGTATTTGATCAGACTGGATCAGGACATAAGGAAAGCTAAAATTAATGATCTCAGGGCTGCAATCTTTCAAACTGGTGAAGATTCTGGAGAACTTAAAGATGCTAAAAGGAGGATGATTGATGAACTCAGATATGCTGAGAGATGTTTGTTAAAGAACTATCTAAGAACAACTCCTGACATCAGAGAGATCAGAAAGTGAAGCCAAGTCAAGATCTATAACTGCTCAAATTCTGATATGAATACAGACTGAAGTTGTTATCAGAAGTTAAAGTTGGTAAAGCTTTAAGGACTGTAAGTTGTAGTTATCAAGGCAAATTCTTATACATTTGTACTTAATGTTTTTGACATCATCAAATATCTGTTAACTTGTATATTATGCTAATTTACAAGTTGGGGGAGATTGTTAGATATATTTGATAATGTCATGTCTAATATGATTTATGTTTAGTTTTCAGATCTTACTTAAACAGGACAAATCAGTACTTAATTGAAATCAGCACTTATACTGAAGTCAGAACTTAAGTCATCAGTACTTAAGGTTCAGGAGATATTTATCAGAAGATAATATCAGGACTTAAAGGAAACGTTCAGATAAGGAAGGTGGATGATTGAAAGGAAAAGAAGATCAAGACAAACGTAAGAAGAGATATGCATGAAGAAGGAATTATATGAAGAATAGAATACTTGGAAGAAAAGATATATGATTGATATATTTTAGGAAGCAGAATTATATTCCATATCAATTAGCGATTATATTGTAACTGTGTAGTATATAAACACAGACATAGGGTTTATACTATAAGAGTTATCATTATCGAGAAGATTATTCATTGTACCCCTAGCAGCTCTCGTGATATTTGTTCATCACTGAGAGAAGACAGTTCCATATTGTAACAGAATTTATTGCTTTGAATAAAGTCTGTTTTCTGTTACTTGTGTTATTAGAATTCGATTTGATTGTGCTATACACTGTATTCACCCCCCTCTACAGTGTGTGTGACCTAACACAGTTCTCTATATACTTTTGATCACTTTGATTTTGCCTTGTGCTAATTTTACATATTGAAAATGCAAATCAACATATGGACAATTTTCTCAGAATTGAAAAATTCCAAGCTAAATTTTTGAATTTTGAAAGATAAATATGCAGAGATTTCTGAAATATTTATAATTCATATTTTAGTTAATTTTTAATTAATCAAATGAATTTTGATTTATTAAAAATTAATCTGCTGCAAATCATTAACTGAGTTCTTGCCTTAGGATGAAGAATTTAACACACCAATTTCACGTACAAGTCTAGTGAAAGTTGTTTCATCCAAAGGTTTAGTAAAAATGTTAGCTAATTGTTTTTCTGTTGGAACAAAAATGATGTAATAACCCCAATTTTTGGAAATTTTTGAAACCCTTATGAATAGTGATTTTGCAGATTATTGCTGAATAAGAAAACTTTTCATGCCACACTATGTAGGGTTTCTTTTATGGATATTCTGAGATTGTATTGGTACTCTATATGATATATAATTTTATGTAAAGATCGTCTGAATCCAAATTTGAACCTTTTGATTTTTCCCGAAAATCCACCAGATATCGAAAGAATTGAGTATAAGGTAACAGGATAAAAAGGATTTAAATTAAAGGATTATAAGAGAGGATCATAAAAGGATTATAATGTATTAAGAAAGGTTAAGGAAACCCAAGTAATAAGATCCCGGGTATGATCCCTCAAACGAGAAACGAGAACGAAAGTTAAGCGAACCGTATAACAGATCAGCGGTCATTAGGCAAACAATTAGGAAGTTAATCAAGGAGGTTAGGGATGATGAGGTCATCCAACCAATAAGAAGAGGGCAAGTAAGGGATGATGACATCATAAGCATGACATAAGCATGACATAAGGGGAAGGAGGTGTGGTTGATTTAAAACCACACAAAGTTCAAGGTTAGAAAGGTAATTAACCAAAAACAAAACAAAAACAACCAAGCTAAGCTAAACAAATCAAAAATACAAAATCATTTCATTTCTCCCGCATTTGCTCTCGGCTTTTCTCCATTTCAAGAAGAAAAATTTTCAAAATTCAAGTTCCAAGCTTCCTTAATTGGTAAGTTAATTATCTAGTACTCATTATGCATAGATATAGCTATCCTATGAGTTTAAGCCTCCAAATCATTCACAATCTTCTCCAAGAAATCAATGAAGAAGACAATGAATAGTGATTTCAAGGTTTTTAACTTGATTTTTCTTGTTTTTCCTTTAAGATCCAAGCATCCCTAAGACTTCTCAAGGCTTCTTAAGGCTTCCTAGCTACTCCACTCACTTCAAGGAAGGTATAACATCTCCAAACCCTAGCTTTACTTTGTATATTAGGATGATTTTGATAGTTATGGTAAAAGAGTAGATTGATGCTTGTTGGTTTATAGTTTTGGTTGGAATGGTAGTGAATTGAATGTTGAAATCTTATGGTTTGGTTAAAGGACTTAAGTATAGTTTAAATTCAAGTTTAAGAATAAGTATAAATTGTTAATATTGAGTTGATTGGGGCTGTTATGATGTAGTGTGGATGGATGGTGGTTGTATGAATGAATTGGGATTGATTGGTGGTTGAATTGGAATGGTATAAAATTGGGAAATCGCGTAAACATAGTCGTCGTAATGTCCGATTTACTTTAGACTCCTTTTGTTCATAACATTAGGTCCCGAGAACTCCCTGCTAGTTTTTGACCATTGCCATGTTTAGATATTTCATGTTACGAGCTTCGTTTTGATATGTGGTTCGTTTGATTCCGATGTACGCTTTAGGAGAAACGGCCGTTTTAAGTAACGACGTTTCGCGAACGAATCGTTACCCCTCGCCTTACTTTGAAACCTATGTTAAAGACCAAAAATGGTTAATTAGGGTATAAAACAATTATGTTAAGTGTGTTAGGCAGTTGGTAAGACACTTGCGAAGGAATCACCTTAAAACTAGTAATTATTAAATTATTAAAAATGGTGGAGCCGAGGGTACTCGAGTGACTTAAGAGAATCAGTAAGCGCAAGGCGAGCGTTAGAGTCTAATTTGGTTAAAGTATAGATTTACAGGTGACTTTGGTTTAATTCCAACTTATATGTTGTTTATAGCTTACCAGACTCTCCCCAAGCCATTTATAACCCCCAGTCGCTAAGGCAAGTTTTCTACCCGTGTAACTGTTGTTGTGATGTATATGTGTATATGCATGATCTTGTGATAAATGCATATTTGTTATTAGCAAATTCTTGCGATATATTGTAGCATGTGATATGGTATATATGCATGCCTGTTTCGTATTCTTGATTTATATATCTGTTGGTTCAAATGCTTATTAGTTGCATAATACCTATGTTAGAGATAAGCAGTAGTGGCGTTTACCCTTAGTATAGGTGACCCAAAGGTGAACATTTTTCTAAACCGGGAGTCGATGTTCCCGAGTATAATATATATATATATATATAGATATAGTTTTCAAAACTATTAATCGAATAAGTTTTATTCGATAACTTTATTAATGAATATTATTTGGAATATTCATTCGAGGACTTATGACTCCGTTTATTTTATTTAATGAATATTATTTGGAATATTCATTCGAGGACTTATGACTCCGCTCATTTTATTTAATGAATATTATTTGGAATATTCATTCGAGGACTTATGACTCCGCTTATTTTATTTAATGAATATTATTTTGAATATTCATTCGAGGACTTATGACTCCGCTTATTTTATTTAATGAATATTATTTGGAATATTCATTCGAGGACTTATGACTCCGCTTATTTTATTTAATGAATATTATTTTGAATATTCATTCGAGGACTTATGACTCCGCTTATTTACTAAATAATATTCTTTATTTTATTAAAGAATAATGTTTCGATAATCAAACTTATTTTCGATTATTCAAATAAAGATCATACTTTCGTATAAGTATATCTTTGGTTATTAATATTCATTTCAAGTATGGGTTTTAAAACTTCTACTTTAATTATTTTTATAAAGATTATTCTTTATGAGAATATTATTTAAATAATAATATTCAGATATTTTCTAATATATTGGGACTGATTTATTTTATTAAATCAGCATTACTCCAAACATTCTTAAAAATGTTTTCGAGTCTTCAAAATGATTTTTAAAAGTTAGGGCGGATCCCAAAACTCATTTTCAAATTTAAGATCTTCCTTTCGAAGGGGATTTAAATACTCGCTCAAAACCTGGGGGATCCGGCTCTGTGGTGTATTTTACATTCGCAACGTGGTTGCTGTTTTGAGAAAACAATTTGATTACTTGCCCAACGTTCGGGAAGTAAGTCCATCTAATTGAGTCGGCATAAGCGACAGGCCGGGGTACGGTCTATCAAAGTGTAAGTGGTTGGGTGGCAGTCCATCAACGCGTAAGAGGCCGGGTGGCGGTCCAGCACAAGGTCCTTATGTGGCCAGGGTGATGACCGGTGGGGGATTCATCCATCTACTAGTAGAAAAGGTTACTTATTGGTATCTTTGCCTGATCAGCAAGATATCAGGTTTATGCCAAGGTTTTCTCCTTTCCAAATTCATTGGATATTGCAACTCTGTTTATAATTTTCATAACAGAGGTTTTCAAGGAGTGTATGAAATGTATATATATAGGTGTGTATATATATATATATATATGGACTTAATGAAGTATCTCGTAACTTCATTATTTATAATGATATTTCAAAGATTGAATCTATTCAAGTTTTATCTTGTAGTCTCATCAGTGTGATGAACTTTTGAAACTAATTATAACTTGAACGGTGGTAGTTCAAGTAGTATTCGGAAAAGATATAAGTATATTGGAGTATCTTGTAACTTCATCTTTTAAACTTATATCTAGTAAATGATTATCTTATGCATGACAAAGATTTTCAGAAAAACGTTGAGACAAGGTTGGATATATGAGATCACCTTGCAACGATATTTTTATACAGTTATAAACTGGAACTCTGTGTATATTATACATGTCAGAGGATTTCAAAGATTGGGAAAAGTATATAGTACATATACTGAATATTTTGCGACTTGGTCGCGTTAAGATATCAGCTTGGTTCATTTCTTCTTGACCAAGACTTTCATGAGTACTATGAGAATGCTCATATATTGTTAATCATTATACATATTATTTTGGTGGGCTTGTTGCTCACCCTTGCTTTCTTCTTTCATCACACAATAACAGATAGAAAAGATGAACAGGACCAAGCTCCCAATTCGCGAGCGGATAGGAAACATTCCGTAGTTTTCTATAGGCGTTGATGTCGCTGTAGCTGAGGTAGGAACTACCAATAGGCTAGGATTTCAACTTTTGATGTACCAGACTTATGTATCTTTATTAAATGTAATAATGGCAAAGAAATGTAAATCTATTCAGAAACCCTTTTAAGGTGTAATGGCATAGAATTTTGGAATAAAATGACTCGTGTTATTTTTGGATATTCATCTCTGAGACTATAACTTGTGGTGTGTGTGTTTATTGTGGGGTCACAGTACAGAGTAGTTGATTGTTTATTAAGATTGGGTGTTATTAAGGGAAATGGAACTCGTGACGACCCGGATCCCCGACCCCAGATTTGGGGGTGTTACAGAAATGGTATCAGAGCTAAGCGTTATAAACTTCAGAGATGATGTGACGTTAAGATAATAAGTTCATTAAGATAATAAGAACTCTTGCCAAGTTCATAGTCGGGCTACCTAATGTACTACTGATAGTTAAAACCCTTATGGGAACCCTTATAAATATCGTGATAGAAGCGTAGTTCGTTATCGTAGATGGTAGCGGGACTCCGAACCCTGAGGTTGAGGAGCAACAACGCGATGATGTTTTATTACTAATTGGAGATCGGATTGTGGATCCGATAGAGCGTCCTAACGCAGGACCGGATGATGTTCATATTGAGGATGTAGTGGTTGAGGATGTTGTCCTAGATGGGATTGTTGCTGAGGAGGATCTCGTGGAGGATCCTAACAAGAATGAATAAAGGACCATTGAGGAATTAATGACCATGGTTAGGGAAACTACCAGAGGTAGGATCGGTCGGTCACTACCGGAGGTTCGTTCAAGTTTGTAAAGATAGTAGCCCCTTTAACGCGGCTCGTAAGAATGAGAAGTTTGAATGGACTGAGAAATGCGAGAACAGCTTTCAAGAACTGAAGCAAAGATTGGTGATGGCCCCTATGTTGGCATTGCCGGATGGAAAAAGGAGATTTTGTGATTTGTATTGACGCTTCGCATAAGGAATTAGGGTACTTCTTATACAGCACAACAAGGTAATCGCGTACGCGTCAAGACAATTAAGAGAATATAAAATTTGATATCCCCACCCATGAGCTTGGGCTCGTGGCAATAGTTTTGCCCTAAAGATTGGAGGCACTACTTGTATGGAGAGAAGTGGGAGATTTACACAAGCCATAAGTGCTCTAGTGCATTTTCACGCAGGAAGAGCTCAATATGCGCCAGAGGAGGTGATTAGAGCTAATCAAGGATTACGATTATGAGATTCTTTATCATCCAGGGAAAGCCAAAATGGTGACTAATGCCCTTAGTATAAAGGAGAGACTCAAGATGATAATATCTTTGGGAAAGTTGATAAGAGATTTTGAGAAAATGGAAATAGATATGAAGGCAATCGGAGCCGGTACCGAAAAGCTGTTTGAGATTGCAATACAGCCCGAATTATTGGAAAAGAACATATTATGCCAGAAAAAGTGATGAATGAAGGCAGAGAGCCAACAAATAGATAAGAGATTACTACCGAGAAAGATGATAAGGGAATAATGAGGTATTCCTACAGAATTTGGGTTCCAAATGTTCAAGAGCTTAAAGATGAAATCTTAGATGAAAGCTAGTTTGAGAAATAAGATTTAGAGCGAACCCTGAACGTGATAGTCAGGGAGGTCACCATCAAGATAGAAGGAACCCATAACATAATGGAGTGGAAAATGAGGATTTTAACGTATAAGATAACCCCAAGTATGGGAGAAGGATGAAACATTTCATACTAAGGAAACAGAAAGTCGAGTAAGGAGAGGAGACCCGAGACGGTACTCCTATACTGCAATTCATGGACATGTCTAAAAAGAACTTAGACTATTATCCCCAACCACCACCTTGAGGAAACAATGCGGCGAGAAATTCTTTCAGGTTCTTTAAGTCGCTAAGCTCTCAGAGTTCCAAGGAACAAGCTGACCCAGTCGAGGCAAGAGCCTGGCTAAAGGAAATACAGGAATCATTTGAAATTCTAAATGATTGACGAATCATAAAAGACTGTTTTTGTCACTTACCCTCCTAAGAGAGAGACCACCCACTGGTGAAAGACCAAGAAAGGCACGGAGCTAGAGGTTAGAATAAACTGATTAAAGTTCAGTCAATTGTTTTCGGGAAAGTAATTCCCAAGGTTATGGAGAGAGTGTAAAAGCTTTAGAGCCGGAACAAAGGCGGACGAGTATGATGAAATATGAAGCTAAGTTGTAAAAGTTGTCAAGATTCGTTCTGAGGACACGAATCTAGAATGACGGGATGTTTGAAATCAATGCTTATGTTGTGTTGGTTCATGTAATGGTTGTAATGGAAGTGAAAATAAAAGACTGAAAAGGGTAGAAATATAAAGGGATATAAAGGAAATAAAGTTGAGAAGTGATAAGGGAGTTAGGTATGGGAAACCCTTGCAATAAATATAGAGAAGTGTGTCATCATCATCGTGATGGTGACTGATCATGAGATAAATTCAAGGTTTGAAGGCGTAAGCGATACGTATAGTTAATTCCCTTGAAGTTGACAGTATTCGATGAAACTTTGAGATAGATCGATTGATTAACAAGGAAACGCGGATGGACTGAGGAGTCAAGAAAGTAAGAAATTAGGAAAATTGGATGAAGGAAGTGACCTTCAAGAATATGAAGTGTAAGACCGGTGGTTTGATACCCAAAAAGGGAGGCGCCAGGTATGAAAGATATCCCAATATTGAGATGACTGTTGAGATAAACAACAAAAGTAAATAAGGAATTATTAAGAAGAAGTTCATGTTGAACACGACCAATATCTTCCAGAACATCCTTGTTATCATTACCCAATTTAGGCAAGAAAAGCGGATAACCGTTGTTATCTTTTGGAGGTCATATTGATTGACCTCATTTTGAATACAGATGTTATTGTGAAATTAGGCATATACTATCGAGGTGGGAATGATTGAATAAGACACCCTTATCAGGGATATATGACTTGATTTATCCATGGAAGGATGCATGTACCTTTTTAAAGGTGGAATTAAGGATAGAACATCGGTAACTTAAAATAAATCCTAGTGGAATGCATAAAGGTTGGCATTTCACTTTTAATAGGGATAGAATGAGTTTTGATAGTATGAATTGGAAAGGATTAAGGTAATAACAACCTTTAAGAATCAGTGGAGAAATTTTTCAGAAGTATATAGACAATGATTCTGGTATTAATAAAGGGTATCTTGATATGCCCTGTATCTAGGGAATACAGGAGGAACGATTCAAGAATAACCTTAGAGGTTTTACAAGGAGAAAAGTAATATTCAAATTTCTCAAGAATAGAAATGTTGATAAAGGAAATATGACGTAATTATAATGATGCCAAGTGGGGCACGTGTTAAACCACGAGAAAGTATGGATCGAACCAGTAAAGGTCGAAATTGTTCAGAGCAATTAGGGCCTAAGATAAAAGATGTTCTAAGTATGATTGAGAGTCAGTCGTGACAGTGATTAACCTCTAAAGACTGAGGCAATAACTTATGGAACAATGGTAATTTTTTTCTTTCACCGGGATTTAAGAAAAATATTTTCACATAAGCAGTGATTGAAATGAGGTAGAAAATTTAGTTAGAGGTGGTTAAAATGACATTGATTGTAAGGAAATTTTACTATCAGGAAAGGCCAAAGAGGTGGCCGACACTTTAAATGTAAGAGGATAATTATAGGCGCTCGTGCGAGAGGAATACAGTGATGATGGTTGAAGCCGGGAAGGTTGTATTACGGTTCGGAAGATTGACATTCCTTCTGATGATTGTGCAATACTCAACCGTAATAGTAGTTGGGTAAAGGTTTAATTCATGTAATCGCCATGAGCGGGCCATCTATCTTAGAAGGTACTATCTTGAGATAAGCCAGGACCATGTTTCAAGAAGGACTAAACGAACCTTTGAGTTAAGTCTTCTATTAAAGGCATATGATTAAGAAGGGTATTAACCTGCTATCGTTGCTTTGATTGAAACTCTTCTTCAATTTTATCTACTTCATGTCATGAAAGTACGTCAGAGTTTGGAGTGTTCTTCATGAATTATGATTGGTGATTATGTTAACTCCTTAGAAGTATTATATACGACATGTATGGACTCCGTATGGTTAGATATTAAGATTTCATGGAAAGTGAATGACGACAGTAGGTCAGTGGTGGACCATAGTAATGCAGCAATGATTCTGCGAGTAATGAGCTGATTACAACCGTGAGAATTGTATTGGAATGGATGTTGAGATTGAGTACCACTAATCGGGTCGTGGTAGTGCATAAGTTATCATTGATAGACTAATTAAGTAGAGTATCTACCTATTGAATATTTATTCCCTCTTATGAAAAGAGAGTCGTGTTACTATATGAGGAAGGTTGCGGTGCAAGTATAGAATTCTAGTAACGATGACGTCTAGAATGAGATCCCAGATTCGATTTTCGATATCGAGGAAGTTTCAAAGGTGATTGTGTATAAGCTCGAGGAAGAGCATGGGTCCATAGAATGATGGACGGAATAGCAAAAATATTTAGGCATGTGAAATACGATGCTATAATACTTAATGTTGATATAAATACATATATGTTTTGTTCTCCTATGACAAACCTCTATAGTTCAGAGGTAGATTCCAAGCCAGATATTTTATGGCAATAAAAAAAAATTATGAATATACAATTCTCTTCAGTTCGTTCTTTTCTCTTCTTTTCATTTCATGTAAGCTGAGAAGAACAACCCTTCCAGAAGGGGAGGTATTGCCGAATGACTATCTATCTGTGTGATAGAAGCCTAGTAGGATACCATCTATTATTTAATTGCTTGTCAAGTACTAAAGGCTGGCCACCTTCTGTACTAACTATGTGATATAACAAGTGTTCATGATCATAGTGATCTCTCAATAAATTTTTTTACTTCTATATGAAGGACCAAGCTTTCGAAGATAGAAGCAGCTAAAGGAAGTAGTATCAGTACGGTGGTATTCCGATTCTAACGCGTTCGTGATACTAAGGTTGACGTGGTTATTAAAAGGTTATAGAACGCTAACGAGCAAAAGTATAACCAGTATAATATTGGGAACGGAAGGTAGTAGCGATTACGAACTGGAAAAGAATGAGTATTGAGAAGCAAAAGCTCTAATGCTAAAAGCTATAATAAGAGTCTGTGCAATAGACTTGAAAGAAATTGGAATGATCACTTAACGCGGATTAAGTTTTCTCACGATAATCGATCGTATGTCAGTATCGAGGTATCGTCTTATAAGATCCTTGAGGGAAGACAATGTCGATCTCCCTTATGATAGGATGGAGTTGGAGAGCGCAAGATGCTCGGACCAGCAGTGGTCCAAAGGACCAAGGATATAATATATTTAATCAGAGGACGGCTGGTAGTAGCCCAAGATGGGCACACGAAGTATGTTGATTTGACACAAAAGGACAATGAATAGGAAGTAGGGGACCTAGTGCTGTTATAGGTATTCCCTTGGAAAGGATGGATGAGGTTCGGAAAGAAAGGAAAGCTAAGCCCACGAATTGTTGGACCCTTTGAGGTATTAAGACGTATTGGGAAGTTAGCATATGAGCTAGCCCTACCCCCGAACCTGTAGCAAGTTCATAACGTGTTTCACGTATCAATGTTAAGGAAGTGTAATTCGGATGCCAGATAAATAGGGGCATATGAGCGCATAGACATGCAACCCGACGTAACCTATATGAAGCAACCAGGAAGGGTTATAGAGTGAAAAGGAACAAGTGCTTAGGAGAATGGTTATCAAACTAGGCAGAGTTTGGTGGTAGGTACACAAGGTGGGAAAATTTACTCGAGAATTAGAAAGTGCAATGCTAAGAGAGTATCCCTATTCATTTTCTATCTGATTCCGGGACGGAATCCTTTTAAGGAGGGGAGACTGTAATAACCCCAATTTTTGGAAATTTTTGAAACCCTTATAAATAGTGATTTTGCAGATTATTGCTGAATAAGAAAACTTTTCATGCCACACTATGTAGAGTTTCTTTTATGGATATTCTGAGATTGTATTGGTACTCTATATGATATATAATTGTATGTAAAGATCGTCGGAATCCAAATTTGAACCTTTTGATTTTTCCCGAAAATCCACCAGATATCGAAAGAATTGAGTATAAGGTAACAGGATAAAAAGGATTTAAATTAAAGGATTATAAGAGAGGATCATAAAAGGATTATAATGTATTGAGAAAGGTTAAGGAAACCCAAGTAATAAGATCCCGGGTATGATCCCTCAAACGAGAAACGAGAACGAAAGTTAAGCGAACCGTATAACAGATCAGCGATCATTAGGCAAACAATTAGGAAGTTAATCAAGGAGGTTAGGGATGATGAGGTCATCCAACCAATAAGAAGATGGCAAGTAAGGGATGATGACATCATAAGCATGACATAAGCATGACATAAGGGGAAGGAGGTGTGGTTGATTTAAAACCACACAAAGTTTAAGGTTAGAAAGGTAATTAACCAAAAACAAAACAAAAACAACCAAGCTAAGCTAAACAAATTAAAAATACAAAATCATTTCATTTCTCCCACATTTGCTCTCGGCTTTTCTCCATTTCAAGAAGAAATTTTTTCAAAATTCAAGTTCCAAGCTTCCTTAATTGGTAAGTTAATTATCTAGTACTCCTTATGCATAGATATAGCTATCCCATGAGTTTAAGCCTCCAAATCATTCACAATCTTCTCCAAGAAATCAATGAAGAAGACAATGAATAGTGATTTCAAGGTTTTTAACTTGATTTTTCTTGTTTTTCCTTTAAGATCCAAGCATCCCTAAGACATCTCAAGGCTTCTTAAGGCTTTCTAGCTACTCCAATCACTTCAAGGAAGGTATAACATCTCCAAACCCTAGCTTTACTTTGTATATTAGGATTATTTTGATAGTTATGGTAAAAGAGTAGCTTGATGCTTGTTGGTTTAGAGTTTGGGTTGGAATGATAGTGAATTGAATGTTGAAATCTTATGGTTTGGTTAAAGGACTTAAGTATAGTTTAAATTCAAGTTTAAGAATAAGTATAAATTGTTAATATTGAGTTGATTGGGGCTGTTATGATGTAGTGTGGATGGATGTTGGTTGTATGAATGAATTGGGATTGATTGGTGGTAGAATTAGAATGGTATAAAATTGGGAAATCGCGTAAATATAGCCGTCGTAATGTCCGATTTACTTTAGACTGCTTTTGTTTATAACATTAGGACCCGAGAACTCCCTGCTAGGTTTTTACCATTGCCATGTTTAGATATTTCATGTTACAAGCTTCGTTTTGATATGTGGTTCGTTTGATTCCGATGTACGGTTTAGGAGAAACGGCCGTTTTAAGTAACGACGTTTCGCGAACGAATCGTTACCCCTCGCCTTACTTTGAAACCTATGTTAAAGACCAAAAAGGGTTAATTAGGGTATGAAACAATTATGTTAAGTGTGTTAGGCAGTTGGTAAGACACTCGCGAAGGAATCGCCTTAAAACTCGTAATGATTAAATTATTAAAAATGGTGGAGCCGAGGGTACTCGAGTGATTAAGAGAATCAGTAAGCGCAAGGCGAGCGTTAGAGTCTAATTTGGTTAAAGTATAGATTTACAAGTGACTTTGGTTTAATTCCAACTTATATGTTGTTTATAGGTTACCAGACTCGCCCCAAGCCATTTATAACCCCCAGTCGCTCAGACAAGTTTTCTACCCGTATAACTGTTGTTGTGATGTATATGTGTATATGCATGATCTTGTGATAAATGCATATTTGTTATTAGCAAATTTTTACGATATATTGTAGCATGTGATATGGTATATATGCATGCCTGTTTCGTATTCTTGATTTATATATCTGTTGGTTCAAATACTTATTAGTTGCATAATACCTATGTTAGAGATAAGCAGTAGTGGCGTTTACCCTTAGTATAGGGGACCCAAAGGTGAACATTTTTCTAAACCGGGAGTCGATGTTCCCGAGTATAATATATATATATATATATTTATATATATATAGATATAGTTTTCAAAACTATTAATCGAATAAGTTTTATTCGATAACTTTATTAATGAATATTATTTGGAATATTCATTCGAGGACTTATGACTCCGCTTATTTTATTTAATGAATATTATTTGGAATATTCATTCGAGGACTTATGACTCCGCTCATTTTATTTAATGAATATTATTAGGAATATTCATTCGAGGACTTATGACTCCGCTTATTTTATTTAATGAATATTATTTTGAATATTCATTCGAGGACTTATGACTCCGCTTATTTTATTTAATGAATATTATTTGGAATATTCATTCGAGGACTTATGACTCCGCTTATTTTATTTAATGAATATTATTTGGAATATTCATTCGAGGACTTATGACTCCGCTTATTTACTAAATAATATTCTTTATTTTATTAAAGAATAATGTTTCGATAATCAAACTTATTTTCGATTATTCAAATAAAGATCATACTTTCGTATAAGTATATCTTTGGTTATTAATATTCATTTCAAGTATGAGTTTTAAAACTTCTACTTCAATTATTTTTATAAAGATTATTCTTTATGAGAATATTATTTAAATAATAATATTCAGATATTTTCTAATATATTGGGACTGATTTATTTTATTAAATCAACATTACTCCAAACATTCTTAAAAATGTTTTCGAGTCTTCAAAATGATTTTTAAAAGTTAGGGCGGATCCCAAAACTCATTTTCAAATTTAAGATCTTCCTTTCGAAGGGGATTTAAATACTCGCTCAAAACCTGGGGGATCCGGCTCTGTGGTGTATTTTACATTCACAACGTGGTTGCTGTTTTGAGAAAACAATTTGATTACTTGCCCAACGTTCGGGAAGTAAGTCCATCTAATTGAGTCGGCATAAGCGACAGAACGGGGTACGGTCTATCAAAGTGTAAGTGGCTGGGTGGCAGTCCATCAATGCGTAAGAGGCCGGGTGGAGGTCCAGCACAAGGTCCTTATGTGGCCAGGGTGATGACCGGTGGGGGATTCATCCATCTACTAGTAGAAAAGGTTACTTATTGGTATTTTTGCCTGATCAGCAAGATATCAGGTTTATGCCAAGGTTTTCTCCTTTCCAAATTCATTGGATATTGCAACTCTGTTTATAATTTTCATAACAGAGGTTTTCAAGGAGTTTATGAAATGTATATATATATAGGTGTGTATATATATATCAGGACTTAATGAAGTATCTCGTAACTTCATTATTTATAATGATATTTCAAAGATTGAATCTATTCAAGTCTTATCTTGTAGTCTCATCAGTGTGATGAACTTTTGAAACTAATTATAACTTGAACGGTGGTAGTTCCAGTAGTATTCGGAAAAGATATAAGTATATTGGAGTATCTTGTAACTTCATCTTTTAAACTTATATCTAGTTAATGATTATCTTATGCATGACAAAGATTTTCAGAAAAACGTTGAGACAAGGTTGGATATATGAGATCACCTTGCAGCGATATTTTTATACAGTTATAAACTGGAACTCTGTGTATATTATACATGTCAGAGGATTTCAAAGATTGTGAAAAGTATATATGTACATATACTGAATATTTTGCGACTTGGTCGCGTTAAGATATCAGCTTGGTTCATTTCTTCTTGACCAAGACTTTCATGAGTACTATGAGAATGCTCATATATTGTTAATCATTATACATATTATTTTGGTGGGCTTGTTGCTCACCCTTGCTTTCTTCTTTCATCACACAACAACAGATAGAAAAGATGAACAGGACCAAACTCCCAATTCGCGAGCGGATGGGAAACGTTCCGCAGTTTCCTATAGGCGTTGATGTCGCTGTAGCTGAGGTAAGAACTACCAATAGGCTAGGATTTCAACTTTTGATGTACCAGACTTATGTATCTTTATTAAATGTAATAATGGCAAAGAAATGTAAATCTATTCAGAAACCCTTTTAAGGTGTAATGGCATAGAATTTTGGAATAAAATGACTCGTGTTATTTTTGGATATTCATCTCTGAGACTATAACTTGTGGTGTGTGTGTTTATTGTGGGGTCACAGTACAGAGTAGTTGATTGTTTATTAAGATTGGGTGTTATTAAGGGAAATGGAACTCGTGACGACCCGGATCCCCGACCCCGGATTTGGGGGTGTTACAAATGAGCTCAATAGTACAATTTACAGCATGTTCTCTAATAAAATGGTACCTTACATCAATTTGCTTTGTTCTAGAATGATTAACTGGATTAGCCACAATAGATATAGCACTAGTATTGTCACACATAATTCGAATTTTGTGTAACATTAGGCCATAATCCATTAGCTAATTTCTAATCCAAAGCACTTGGGCACAACAACTTCCTGCAACTATGTATTCAGCCTCAGTTGTGGAAGTTGACACATATTGTTGTTTCTTGCTATACCAGGATACAAGTCTTTGTCCAAGAAACTGACAGCTTCCACTAGTACTCTTTCTGTCAACCCTGCATCCAGCAAAATCCGCATCTGTGTATCCAACAGCTTTAAAACCAGTTCCCTTAGGATACCATAATCCCAAATTTGGAGTCCCCTTTAAGTATCTAAAAATCCTCTTCACATCCATCAAATGTGATTCCTTTGGATTGGCTTGAAATCTCGCACACAGACATGTAGCAAACATAATGTCTGGTCTACTTGCAGTTAAGTACAACAAAGATCCAATCATTCCTTTATAGCTTGAAATATCTACACTCTTGCCCTTTTTATCTTCATCCAACTTTGTAGGTGTAGACATTGGTGTAAATGCAGGTGAACAATCAACCATACCAAACTTTTTCAATAAATCCTTGACATACTTAGTTTGGCTGATGAAGATTCCATCACTTCTTTGACTGACTTGAAATCCAAGAAAGTAACTTAATTCCCCCATCATACTTATTTCATATTCACTCTGTATAAGCTTGGAGAATCTTTGAAAAAACTTTTCATTTGTAGAACCAAAGATAATATCATCCACATAAATCTGAACCGGGATCATATCATTACCATGTTTCTTGTAGAAGAGAGTCTTGTCTATTGTTCATCTAGTGAATCCATGTTTAAGTAGAAAATCTGACAATGTGTCATACCAGGCTCTAGGTGTTTGTTTTAGTCCATAGAGAGCCTTGAGAAACTTGTATACAAAATTTGGAAATTCTGGTTCTTCAAAGCCAGGTGGCTGTTGCACATAAATCTCTTATCCCAACTCACCATTAAGGAATGCACTCTTCACATCCATTTGATATACCTTGGGGTTTGAATGTGCAATAAATGCAAGAAAGATCCTTATTGCTTCAAGGCTTGCAACTGGAGCAAAATTTCATCATAATCAATTCCTTCATCATGTGAGTAGCCTTTTGCAACCAACCTTTCTTTGTTTCTGGTGACAATTCTATTTTCATCCATCTTGTTCCTGAACACCCACTTTGTTCCAATAATAATTTTGTTCTTCGGTGCAGGAAGCAATTTCTAAATTTTGTTTCTTTCAAACTGATTTAGCTCTTCTTGCGTTGCAGATATCCAATCAGGATCGAGAAGGGCTTCCTCAGTTTTCTTAGGCTCAACTTGAGACAAAAAACATGCCTGAAGACATTCATTTACAGTTGCACTTCTAGTCCTCACTCCATTATTGGGATCACCAATAATTGAATCTGCATTGTGATTCCTATCCCATTTCCTTGTGTGAGTTTGTTGACTTATGTTTTCTGCTTCTTCATCATTGGCATGACTTTCAGAATTTTCTCCTCTATTTCCCCCTAAATTTGTGCTATCAAATTCAGGTGTTTGAGATGAGTTTATATATTCATGATTCACTTGTTCAGTAAACTCTTCATATATTCTGTGATTTGTGTTGACTTCAGCTTCATCAACAGAATCACTATCAATGTTAAGATTTTCAAACTTTAGGACTTCAGCTTCATTTTCATCAAGGCATTCCAAGCCTGGACATTTGTCATCATCAAAAGTAACATATGTGCTTTACATGATCTTCTTTTATTCAATCACATAGACTTTGTATGCATTCTTTCCAATGAGTATCCCAGAAAAATTGCCTCAAAAACTTTAGAGTCAAATTTTCCCACATATTCAGAGTTGTCCTGCAACACATAGCACTTGCTTCCAAACACATGAAGATGCTTTACCGTAGGCTTTCTTTTAAACTAGATTGAGTATGGTGACTTTCCAAGATTCTTGTTAGTGAGATATCTGTTTTAAGTGTAGCATGCAGTGTTCACAGCTTCTTCCCAAAAACTTGTTGGCAACTTTGCATCTTGCAGCATTGTTCTAGCAGCCTAAACTAGTGTTCTATTCTTTCTCTCAACTACCCCATTTTGCTGAGGTGTTCTAGAAGCTGAGAATTTTTGAACAAAACCCTTGGCTTTACATAATTCAGTTAAGGATATTGTTCCATTATTATTCCTCAATCTTTTCACACAATTCTGATCTTCAGCCTGCTTCTCAATCTTCTTAATGTGCTCAATTATGATGTGTAGAGTTTCATCTTTGGAGTGCATAAATTCTACCCATGTGTATCTTGAATAGTCATCCACCATCAGAGGTGCATATCTTTTTCTTGAAATTGAATGGACATTAACTGGTCCAAATAAATCCATGTGAATAAGTGGCAAAGGTGCACTTATAGAATTCACAGTTTTACTGTTGTGACTTGATCTTTTCATTTTTCCTTTTTGACAAGCATCACAGACTTCATCTTAAGCAAATTCCAGATTAGGCATGTCTCTCACCAACTCCTTTTTAACTAGAGTATTGATTGTCTTTGAATTCAAGTGAGACAACTTTTTATGCCATAACTTGTTTTTCTCTATAGATGCCTTGATGTAGAAGCAACAAATTCCATCCTCATTTGCTGAGTCCAGGTCTGCAATAAATAAGCTTTCTTTCCTTGCTCCTTTCAGAGCAACTTCACCAGTTTTCTTGCTGATAAAAGGCATTCTTCTTTGTTAAATAAAACCTTGAAACCCTTGTCTGTAAATTGGCTGACACTGAGAAGATTCACTTCAAGACCACCTACCAGTGCTACATCTTCTATGACAACATTTCCAGAAATCAATTTGCCATATCCCATTGTGAAACCTTTATTGTTATCTCCAAAAGTCACTAATGGGTCAGCCTTCTCCTCAAACTGTGATAGCAGGGCCATATCACCTATCATATGCCTTGAGCATCCACTTTCTATGATCCATATGACTTTCTTTTCTTTTCTCTTCACATAGTGAGTTTAAGTGTGTTTAGCAACCCAAGCAGTGTTGGGTAGTATTCTCTTGTTAACAGATTTGATAGAGGTAGAGTTTGATGATTCAAAAAGAATATAATTTATTAAATGATGTGCATTGTCCTTTTTAGTTGAAGACTCAATATTTATTTCCTTAAGATCAATTCTCAGCTTGTGACAACTTGTCATTACTTTCATGTTGCAAGGTATGCAATCAAATTTGTCACAAAATGAGTTGGGATCTTCAACTTTTTCTTAATTCTACTTGCATGCTCCCACTCTTGGCTTACTAACAACCTTTTTAAAAAGGTGAATTAGATGATTAACAGAGCCACATTTTTGACATTATTTTCTTGGAGCATCTGCAACATAAGCAAAATTGTTGCTCTTGTGTATCCCTATCTTTCCATTTCTATTCTTCTTCTTCTTTCTTGTATCTTCAGTTTTTATTTCCTTGACATGTGTCTTGGAATCTTGGTTGACCATGGGATTCTTTTCAGATATGGAAGTTGGAGTTGTTTCTGCATTTTTCTTCTCATTATCTTCATAATCCATTTCTTGCTTTACGATCAACTCTTCTTCACTGAAATCTACTTCACATGCTTTGAACATAGGTGAACCAACTTTTCTCAGTATAATTGGGACATCTTCATTTTCTGTTGCTTTTCCTTTATCACCTACAACTTTCTTGTTGCTATTCAAAGCATCATAATCAAGAACAATAGTGTAAGTCATATGTCATAGCCTATTTGTATATTCGAGGATTCAACTCAACTCAAATAAGAATGTAATAAGTAAATAGTGGATCTACCGTCAAAGAGATCTCGCAAAGTAATATATGTCAAAGGATTCAGAAATAAGGTTCATCTACAGACTTGAGGAATTAATTCATTGGAAGAAGTTCAAGAAATTGATCATGCCTCAGTGATATAAATCAAGATTGTGGATTTAATCAAGTGACAGAGATCTCGTCAGGGTATCAATTAATTATAAGGATTTAGTCTGAAGAAAATCAAGAGTATCAAGGTCAAGGCTTGAAGAAACGTCACGGAAGTTAGTCACTCATGAACCAGACAGTACATCGAGTGTCAACATTGAAGTGGTGGAATTGATTCATAATTGACAATGATTTTCAGAAGATTTTCAGAAGAATGGTTGCTGCTCAAGATCAGTATTAATTCTCTATTAATTAATTAAGTCATATAATTTAATTAAGAAAATAAATTATATATGCAAAGATTAATTTATTGATTAATTGAATTAATTGATTAATTAATTCTGAATTAATATTAAGGTTTTTCAGAATTTTAATTGGATTAAAATCTGCATTAAATCAGCAAGACAATTGAAAATGTACTAGCATGACAATCAGGATTGTCATACCGATTGTCATGCCAGGCCATTTTCAATAGTCTCACCGAAAGTTACACTGGGAGGAGGATTGTCTTGCTAGTTCATTCTGATAGTCTTGCTAGTTCATTTGATTGTCATACCGAAAGTCTTGCTAGCTGTTGAGATTGCCTTGCTAGTTCAAAGGATAGTCTCACCGAAAGTCCTACCAGCTATGGGATTGTCATTCCAGTTCATTCCATTCTGTTGATTGATTAAAAAGACAGAAGCATCCATTCAACAATTTTTATCCAGAACACAGAAGTCAAGAACGAAGCAGAAAAGAAAAACAAGGAGAAATATTTCATCTTTTCATCTGCATACTTCAAGATTAAATTTCTAGATTGTAAAGTTAAATCCAATCCACTAGAAATCTTTATCTTGCTCTTGTGTAACAATCTAGCGGATCAAAATCCCTAGAACTTAATCTCAAATCGCGTTTAGCATTTGATTCTAATTATTGCAAAAATAGAAAAAGTTCATGTCGAATTTATTCTAAATTTGTGATAATTAATTTGAGATTAATTCCTTGTAATCGATACAGTTGTTGTAACACCTTTCAAGTTTAATAATATTCTTATTTAACTTGAATTTTGTTTCACATTTTTTATTCCGCATTTATTCGATTATTCGGTACCATTTGTATTCAACCCCCCCCCCCTTCTACAAACGCATTGGGACCTAACAATTGGTATCAGAGCCTTCTGATTAACGAACAAATCAAGATCCTAGACTTTTATGATTTTTCAACTCCTTGAATTTTTATTTATTCAAAAAATTCATAATGACTTCACAAAAAGTTGGAACCGTTAAAATTCCACTATTTGATAAAGAAAATTATATCACGTGGAAGAAGAAGATGCTCTTATTTTTACAAGTTGCAAATCCCAAATATCTGAACTTGTTAAAGAAGGGTCCAACAACTCCAATGGTTATTGAACCAGAGGTGATAGTAGATGATGTTGTGATTACCAAAGCTAGAACCTATCCAAAAGAGCCTGAAGATTTTACTCCTACTGAAAAGGAAGAAGCCTCCTTGGATGCCAGCCTTCAATTAATATTAATTGATTCCCTTGATCCCTTGATGAACAGACATGTGATGAACTGTAAAAATTCCAAGCACATGTGGGAAACTATTGAGGTGATTAATGAAGGCACAGAGGAAGTTAGGGAGAACAAGTTGGAGATCCTAACCTCTGAGTATGAATATTTTTAATCAAATCCAGGAGAAGGAATTACTGAAGTGTTTGAGAGGTACAATGCGTTGATCAACAACCTGAACATAAATGGGAAATATTATTCAATCATGGAGGTCAACAAAAAGTTCCTTTTAACACTGTCAACTCATCTTGAACATAGAATCACTGCCATTAGAGAAGCTAGAGATCTGAGTGAGATTTCTTTGGACAGGCTCTATGGAGTGTTAAAAACCTATGAGTTGGAGCAGATTCAACAGAAGGAAGTCTACGGGAAGGATAGAATGGTCAGCACATCTACTGCACTTGTAACTGAAGGTCAACAACAACAGCAATCTCAACAATTGGAGAGAATGGTACAGTGTTCCAAGGCTGAGGAAAATATGTTAGTAGCAGAATATGATCCTCCTACTACAAATCAATCAAGTGATGATTTTTATTCCTTGGAAGAGCTGGAGCAATTGGAAGACGAGTCAATGGCCCAAATTGTCAAGAGATTCTCCCATGTCAGATTCAAGAGGAATCCCAAGCTTAAGTACAAGTCCAACTACAACAAATTCCAGAAAGGTGGATCTTCATCGTCTAACACCAGCAGTGGTGGATACAAAACAGGGATGGTTGATCGGAGCACCATTAGATGCTATAACTGCAATGAGTTGGGACACTTTGCCACAGAATGTAGGAAGCCAAAGCAAATAAGAAAGAACTCTGAAAGGGCTTACCTGGCAAAGGGAAGAAGCTGGGATGATACTGATAGTGAAGATGAAGAAGATGAGAATCTTGCTCTTATGGCTATTGATGGAAAAGCTTCATCGTCAAGAAAAGAAGTAAAATTTACTGATGCTGAATTAGTTTATCATCTAGGAGGTTCCTTAGATTGTGCTCGTCGTGATAATGAACTGTTAAGTTTACAGATCAAAGACCTTGAGAAAGAGGTCAATGAATTAAGACTTGTGCATATTAATAAAGACAAATTAAAAGAACAAGTATCTTTTCTAGAGAATAGAGTTGACTGTTACAGAGAACTCGAAACTATTCTCAAAGACAAGATCACCGGTCTTGAGACTAAGGTTAGAGCCTACTTCAATTCTTGTTCGAAGGCTAAAGAGTTCTACAGTAAGCAAGCTGTTAATCAAACATCTGGAATAGGTTATGATTACAATGCTGCTATTGGAGAATTAGGCATAAACTCCCCTCCTCATGTCTGTGCTAAAGGGAGGAAAGTACCACATGTGCTTAAGGGTGTTGATGAACCCCTCTATAAACCATCAGTTGCTGAACCATTTAATGCGACCTCTTCTGTTATTCAAGAAGAAATACGTGCTGAAGATCTTGCTAATGAGAAGGTTGTTTCCAAGTCGAGTGTGTTGAAAGTTCCAGTCAAAGTTGTGAAAGCAACTGAGACTAACTCAGACACACATGAGTTGGATAACAAAAATGCCATGTCTACCAAGCATAAATTGCCTGCTATTAATATCTCTCATAAAGCATGTGGTGTTTCTAATTATATGTCTTGTGCTTTTAATATGGTGTATGCTTATTTTAATGGTAAGCATGTTTCTAATGATAAGACTACTCCTCGTCAGCATGTGAATAACAAGAAGCATGATAGGTCTAAGACTGCTAGTCCTTCTAAGGCTAGAAAGGAGACATTTGTGCCTAAGCTTAAACAGAAATTTGTTAAAGCTGTTTACAAGGTCAAATGTTCAGTCATTGAGAAAGTTGAGACCATTAAAGTTAAAAATGTTGTTTTGCCTGACAAAGGACAATTCTACAAGTATGTCGGGCCCAACCAAGTTTGGGTTCCGAAGAAGGTCTAATCCATTTGTAGTGCAGGGCATTAAACAGGTGTAACCAGTAGTGTGGATTCTTGACAGTGGATCATCAAGACATATGACCGGAGATAGAGCTCTGCTATCAAATGTGGTTGAGAAAGCTGGCCCCCTGATTACCTTTGGAGATAACAGCAAAGGTTTATCCGAGGGATATGGCTGTTTGCAAGCTGGTAATGTTATCATTGAACTTGTAAATAGTTTCTATATTTTTGCTATATTTATATAAGTTTTTATTTGTATTTTCTATAATTGTAAATATTGTATGATATATGAAATTGAATGTTGATATCTTGTTGATAGATATTAGGTATTTAATTCATTGATATTTGTTTTTATTATTATTATTTGTATTGTATTATTTTTTTTATTTTAAATTTTATGCAACATAACAATTAGTATCTAAAGTACTTGACAAGTATCGGTCAATGATATGTTGTTAATATTATGTTGCAGATATTTGTAAGCTTTTGACATGAATGAGAATTACTTAGACTTTACCCTAAGTGATCAATATTTTATCAAAAACTCATTCATATTAAAAAAAATAAAATCAAACTTCTTTCTACATTAGTGATTTCTTATTTCATGTAAAATCCTTTGAAATCACTATTGTACATCATTACTCTCAAAAGATTAAATGTATAATTTTCATTCATTATAAATCTTAAATACATTTTATCTCTATAGTGCCATATATTCTGTGTTACAGGTTCAGTCTCCAATGACTTTCTTTCATTGACAGTCATGAGGTTGAAAACCCACAACGTCTATCCCAGACTGTAAAGACAAACACAAAAACAGAACCAACCAATACTCTCTTACCACTAAATGTAGTATGAATAAGCGTGAGGGAGATAGTGCCTTAATGCACCACATAAGGAAGGTTCTGTAGTCAACCCAGTAGCTCTGTCTCCTACAAAGATGAGTAGTATTTAAACTGAGACAACTGCTAACCCCCATACATCTTCTCAAAAAGATGTAATGGTTGAAAAGGCACAAAAACAGTTACTAGATTCATTCTCTCAACAGGGTGCGTCTATTGAAATTTGCCTGTCGGCCAAGGTATCCTATGTAGTGTCCACCTCAAATATAAACAATTCTTAATGCACAAGGAAAGGTTACACACACAAAGGATGAGTTGACGGAAACAAGAGTTTCAACCATTTTAAGGTCAGATTCGATTGTTCAAGGTTCGTTAATGGACCAATTGCCTTTACAGGTGTTAGGAGAGGATACTGATCCAAAAGCCATATGTCAGTGGTCAGTGTCTACCTCCCCAGGCTTAAATCCCCTGGATGCATCTGCGGATAGTGGATCTGACATAGGCGCAGATCGGCAACTTATTGACAATGATTCAAATATTACCAGATGAGTCACAAGGAAATGTCTTCACAGACATTAGAAGGGAACTTTGATCTTTATGCTAAATTCGTTGGATCATTGTTTACCTTCCCAGAATTCAAATCTGAAACCCTAAAAGGGAAACTAGCAACTTGTAGATTATGACTCAGATTCATCTGACGAGTTTAACAAGGATGGGGATTTGCGAACTCCCATTGCACCACCTATGACCTCCTTAAGGACGGCTAAGGTGATTTTCCTTGCAGGTAAAGCTGGAATATGGAGCTATGAGAGGAGTGATACACTTGTGAGAATGAGTGTAAACACGAGTGGAGAGAAGAGTGAAACACATGTGAGGTACACTAAACAGAATCACACACTCACAATGAGGAAGAAAGAGAAACTTCTTGTTATTTCTTTTCCAACCAAGTGAAATATGAGAACTCCTTCAGACGACGTCATACATTCCTTCTTTAAGGGGGAGATAAAAGCTTAAGTAATAGTTTGGAAGATTCCTCAACTAAGGGGGAGAAATAGCAGGGAGGAAGAAAAAGATCATATGTATACTACACCACACCATTGTTGTTTGTAACTACGGATCCTATTGTACGGGAGAGGTGGTAAACACAAGGTGATTTTCTAGTAAGGGAAGAAACTATTTTCAAAAGGGGAGTACCATTGGTTTTTATCTACGGATCCTATTGTACGGGAGAGGTGGTAAACGAAGGTGATCTTCTTTAATCAGTTGATTCTCATAGGGGGAGAAACAAGAGAGATATGGGCTTCTCAACAGGAAATGTGGTTGTACAAATGAAGATGGAACTACTTGAAGATATGTTCAGTCTAGAGGAACATCTACTTGGAATCTGGAAAATGTTAAATCTAGTCCAGAACTTTTCTACTATTTACTTTGCATTTCTTTTTATATCTTTTTCTTATTTGTTAGTTGAGTTATCCTCTAGGTATTTGTGTGTTATTGTCTAACAAACAAATAGGGGGAGATTGTAAGTCATATGTCATAGCCTATTTGTATATTCGAGGATTCAACTCAACTCAAATAAGAATGTAATAAGTAAATAGTGGATCTACCGTCAAAGAGATCTCGCAAAGTAATATCTGTCAAAGGATTCAGAAATAAGGTTCATCTACAGACTTGAGGAATTAATTTACTGGAAGAAGTTCAAGAAATTGATCATGCCTCAGTGATATAAATCAAGATTGTGGATTTAATCAAGTGACAGAGATCTCGTCAGGGTATCAATTAATTACAAGGATTTAGTCTGAAGAAAATCAAGAGTATCAAGGTCAAGGCTTGAAGAAACGTCACGGAAGTTAGTCACTCATGAACCAGACAGTACATCGAGTGTCAACATTGAAGTGGTGGAATTGATTCATAATTGACAGTGATTTTCAGAAGATTTTCAGAAGAATGGTTGCTGCTCAAGATTAGTATTAATTCTCTATTAATTAATTAAGTCATATAATTTAATTAAGAAAATAAATTATATCTGCAAATATTAATTTATTGATTAATTGAATTAATTGATTAATTAATTCTGAATTAATATTAAGGTTTTTCAGAATTTTAATTGGATTAAAATCTGCATTAAATCAGCAAGACAATTGAAAATGTACTAGCATGACAATCAGGATTGTCATACCGATTGTCATGCCAGGCCATTTTCAATAGTCTCACCGAAAGTTACACTGGGAGGAGGATTGTCTTGCTAGTTCATTCTGATAGTCTTGCTAGTTCATTTGATTGTCATACCGAAAGTCTTGCTAGCTGTTGAGATTGCCTTGCTAGTTCAAAGGATAGTCTCACCGAAAGTCCTACCAGCTATGGGATTGTCATTCCAGTTCATTCCATTATGTTGATTGATTAAAAAGACAGAAGCATCCATTCAACAATTTTTATCCAGAACACAGAAGTCAAGAACAAAGCAGAAAAGAAAAACAAGGAGAAATATTTCATCTTTTCATCTGCATACTTCAAGATTAAATTTCTAGATTGTAAAGTTAAATCCAATCCACTAGAAATCTTTATCTTGCTCTTGTGTAACAATCTAGCGGATCAAAATCCATTGAACTTAATCTCAAATCGTGTTTAGCATTTGATTCTAATTATTACAAAAATAGAAAAAGTTCATGTCGAATTTATTCTAAATTTGTGATAATTAATTTGAGATTAATTCCTTGTAATCGATACAGTTGTTGTAACACCTTTCAAGTTTAATAATATTCTTATTTAACTTGAATTTTGTTTCACATTTTTTATTCCGCATTTATTCGATTATTCGGTACCGTTTATATTCAACCCCCTCTTCTACAAACGCATTGGGACCTAACAAATAACTATGTTAGAACATGGCTTGTTCTTCTCATAGTACTGACCAACCAACTCAGATGCATTCATGAATGATTTCAGTTTCACCTCATTCTTCTCAATCTTTTCTCTTAACATAGATTCAATCTCACTTGCACACTTCAGTTTGTTTTTCAGATATTCATTTTCTTACTTGACTGACTCGAGCTCCACAAGCAGTAGATCCATCTTTTTCTTCTCACTCTCAAGCTTCTCATTAACTTTTGTTAGCCTACTGACTTTCTCAGTAGCTGCTACTAAGCTAGTGTATATATAGAACATCTCCACACACATCTTTTCCACGGTCTCCTTATATTGACTAGCATTTAAATCAATAGTGGTTAGAGTTTGCACCTTTGATTTTGAAGTGGATGCTTCTCCATGCTCAAAATCCGTAAGTGCATAGTTTCCAATTTCTTCATCCTCATCATCATTATCAGTGTCATCCCAACTCTTTCCTTCTGCAATATAGGCTTTACCCAACTTTTTCTTTAAGAGAGCTTCATACTTTAATTCTAATTCCAAGTAAGCTTTATCCTTCTTCACCTTTTTGGGCTTTCTGCATTCAGTAGCAAAGTGACCCAACTCATCGCAGTTGAAGCACCTTATCTTTGATCTGTCCACAGATCCTGTTTTGTAGCCACCTTTGCTAACTGAATTGTACTGAGCTTTTGGTTTCCAATTGTTGTTGTTGGAAGATTGTCCCTTGCTTTTGAAAAATCTTGATCTTGACTCTTATGTTGGAAAATTTCCTAGCCAAGTAAGCCATGGATTGGTCCATTTCATCTAGCTCATCCAAGATGTAATATTCATCTTCCTCCAGCGCCAATACAACTTGTTTCTGAGGTCCTTTGTTCTTTTGTTCCATAGCTTGAACAACTGGAACTTGATCATCTTCACTTTCTTCTATGTCATTCACAATCAAATCACTTGAACCATAAACAACATGACCATGATGTGCTTTCAATGACTTTCTTTGCAGAATTTCAAGTTCATAAGTTTTCAAGATTCCATATAGAACTTTAAAAGTCATTCTACTTAAATCTCTTCCTTTTCTAATAGCTGATACTTTTTGTTCAAGATGGTCAGAAAGAGCTACCAGGAACTTTAAGTTAACCTCCTCAGCTTCAAAATATTTATCATATAGCTGCAAGTCATTTATCAATTTATTGAACCTTTCAAAAACTTCAATGATTCCTTCTTTTGGTTTAGCCATAAACCCCTCATACTGAGAAACCAGAATTTTTCTTTGGTTTGACCTAACTTCCTCTATTCCTTAACATAAAATCCTTATTTTCTCCCGGATATGTTTGGTTGTGTCACAGTTGATAATGTTATTGCATATTACATTGTCAAGTGACTCTATCAAGATCAGCTGCAAGCCACTATCCAGAGAGACTTTTTCTTTTTCAAAATCTGTATATTCTGAAGGATCTTTAGAAGCAGAATGTGCTGAAATGACCATGTCTCCATCTGTAGATTCCTCAACTCTTACCATGGGGGGTGAAAGGCCCATTCTTGAGGATCTGAATGTATAAAGGATTGGCCATCCTGATGAACAACAACATTTTCTTTTTCCACAGTGTGTAGTTAGATCTGTCAAAGGTAGGAATTTTGATACTGATTAGCATTTATGTATTCATTCTTCCAAGATCTTTAATCTGTTTACCACTTTTAGATAATGAATACAACATAGAGGGGGAGTGAATGTGTTTTGGACAATTTTAATGGCTTTTTGATTTACTTAAACTTGGTGAGCAAAGCAGACAAGAAATGTAACAATATTATGCTAACTGAACTAAAGACAATGCACACAATATTTCAAATCTCACTTAATTTTATATAAAAATCAAGCTAGTATTTTGCTACAAATTTCTGGGTTCTTGGTGTGTTAAGAACTGAATTCTCTCTTGAGAGTTACAAGATTTTCTAGATCTATTTTGTTACTCCTAAAACAAAGCATCCAGTGTTTACTTTATTAGACAGTAAACACTGGTTTTACACAGCATGTAATAGCATGTACTAAACTCTACTTTAAGTTAACTAAAACTTTATATTTCTGGCTTAGTGTATCTTTGCAAATCATGCATGTCGGTGACTTTACTTTGTCAGTTAATCTTGAACTTTGATCTTGTACTCTTCAAGCTGCTTTTGTAGACTTTTTAAATCAGTGATTGATTTGTTTGTTGATTGACAATCTTGGATCTTTAACTGGTCTGCATCTTGTACTTGAGTTTTACATCGAGATCTCCAGTTTGTCATATAGAGAACTCGACATCTTGATAAGTATAATGACTTATTGAGATCTCTTATTACTCTATAGCTGTTTTGACTTATCAAAGTCTTCGAGTTCTCTATAAGAGAATTTAGCTTGTCAAGATCCTAAATTTTTGCATGTAAAATTGACTTGTCGATATCTCCAATCTCTATGTCTTCAATTTGGCTTGTCGATATCTCTGAGTTCTCTAGTGCAGAAATGACTTGTCGATATCTCAGAGATCTTTAGTGATATTTTGACTTATCGATATCTCTGAGATCTCTAGTGATAATTTGACTTGTTGATATCTCCAATCTTCATATCTTCATTTTGGCTTATCGATATCTCTGAGACTTCTCTATAAGCTGTTTCTTGACTTCCCGATAAGTCATTTTGGAGTTCTCGAATGACTTCTCTATAAGACTTAATCTGTGACTTATAGATTTCTTGACTTAGAATATTTTTCCCAAAATAGATTTATTCAACTCCAAACTTCTTCACCTTGTCTCTGAGGCATGATCTTCTTCCAGAGTTTATTCTTAGGCTTGAGACTGTTTACAGAAAAATACTCCAGTCCAATCTATTTACATTTTTACAGACTTAAGTAATACAATACAAAATACAAACTTAGATTATCATACAACTTACTTAGGACTATCAATTTGACTTAGTATTGTTATAGCACATGCATGTCTTGTACAACATCAACAAACGGTGAATGACAATGAACATCAAAACCAACAATTCTCCAAGCAGCTTCAGAAGCACATACATAATGGTCGTCAAGATATTGTTTAACTTCGTCAAGCTTGTTAGATTTATGGTTGGAAGACTGAGCCATTGTTGGATCATTCTTCTTCTTAAATAACATATTAGTTGTATCATGACCTGTAAGACAATACATAAACAAATACTTGAGAGAACGGGAACTGTTACAAATTTCCAAATTAATATGCCACTGAAAATGAACTAACAAATCTCTGTTGTAGGGGACTACGATTCTGTTATCCTATTGAACACCATTTTTTAATATTGTTCGCCCACTATCTCGCCTTTGGTTAACCGGAAATCTATTGTCATCAATGAACGTAGTTGCGTTAAATCTCACAACATTTATAATTTTATTTGTTAGGTAATTTAAATGAAATAAAAATGATAGATTTTAATGAAATAAGTTTATATTTGAATTTATAGTAGCTAATATATGAAATTATCACCTCTTAGAAAAATAGCGCGTGCATTTCCCTTTATTTATACATGGAGAATACGATGAATCAGATCCGCAAGGTCCATGCATCATGTAATTACTTACTGTATTATAACCTACAGGATCAGATGATTGATCAGGTATTTTAGCAGAAACCAATGAATCGATATGCATAACAGAATTCATTTTACAGTTGGGTTGCAACCAAATCAACATGTGCATATGTGGAAGACCCCTCTTTTGGAACTCTATGATGTGCATGACTGTTAATTAAAATAGAGGAGTTATGAATTTATATTGTCAGATAAAAGAATATATAAATATAAATATAAATATATATATATACATATATATATATATTCAGATATAATTCAGTATATTATAAAGTACGTGAAAGAAGTAAAAATGTATACTTACTTTTAAAACATGTACCAAAATAATTTTTCTTCTTTATCAAATCACATAGTTGATCAATCTTAAGCTTAAAAACACGCGCAACAATATCAGGAGCATCACAAACATCAACACCGGGCAACGATTTCATCTTTTCCTGAATCTCAGACCATTTAGTATTATATGTCATAGTATGAAACAATGACGGGTTTCCAATTGCTCTACACAGTGCAAGCACATCTTTAAAGTGTTGGGACATGCAACGTTGTGATCCAGTGAAAGATGTTGGAAGTACTACAACTTTACCCATGTGATCAGAGTCATGGATCCCCTTGCGCAAAGCATTCCATACGAAATTATACAAATCAACACGTATTGTTGTCTGGTGTGTACTAACCCAATCAAGATAGTACTGTTCAATTGCATAAAATGCATCTACAATATATTGTTGCCAAAGACGATCACAAGATGAGGAGTTAAACTTATAGCATATAAGAGAGTTGATGGGTTATGAAGTAGAATAATAGGTGTGTTACAAAATCTTATATGATGGAACAAAATTTTTTTAAAACAATTCAATGAAATTTAGTAATGGTGATAATATAACTTCACATAAGCGGATCATTAACTTGTAACAATAATACTCTCTCATTGTAACATACACCCTCTTCTTGCTCTCCCAAATATCATCATCTTCAATTGTCGTATTTTTCACTTGCTTCTTGTTTCTAACCAGTGGTATTTCGAGGTGAAAACCATCATCAACATGTGGGAATTATAGAGGATACTGAAGTTGCATAAAAAATACATCAGTCTCCCAAACATGCTTTAATGGTCCTTGATGTTTTTATAATTGTATCCCTACATCCTGTAGTGTCAGCATCTTTAGTGACAATAAGACCTGCAATCTCATTGTTGGGGCCAATAACATTGGGTCGACCACTGGAAGATCTAGACGAAAGAAGGATCAACTTGAACTCATCAACTTCATTTTCTTGAAATCGTTCTCGAGTCTATAAAAAATGTTTAGCCAACTTGTTGTACTGATATAACATACGCGATAAATCCTGAATAATCCTTTGATCAACAGAATCCCTTGTATTGCCAATCAGGCCCATCCTATTTATCAATCTCATTATCGGTGTCATATATATATATATATATATACCTGACAAAATCTCGGCTTCTGGTCTTCTTCGGGAATCATGCTGCCAAGTAAATGCAAGTGCATACCTTTAATTTTAAAGTAATAAGGGACACTTCCCCTGTTTATCGTGCGATCAAATTTCCCACCACTTGAACACATTGTAAACATAGAGGTGTACGCGCGAATATTTGTAGAGCTGGCAATTCGTGTCATTCGTATACTTTCGTGTCGTGTACTTTCGTGTTTCATGTAGTGAAGGGCAAACACATATCCGACCCGTTTAGCATTCGTGTGTATAAGGGTAAACACATATCCGTAACTCATTGTTTCGTGTACATTTCGTGTATAAAATAAATAAATTAATTAATTAATTAATATATAAAATATTATATAGTTTGATATAATTTTACATTTATATATATTAAAAATATATATATTTACATATAATGGTATATTTTTGGATATATTTTATAAATATATATGAATTTTATGTATATATATAATATTATAGTAATATATATTTATATAAATGAATATATAAATATTATAAAATTTATTAAAAAAATTATTATTTCGTGTCGTGTCGTGTATCCAAGGGTAAACACATATCTGTACCCGTTTATTTTTTGTGTTCTTTCGTGTCGTGTACTTTCGTATTCGTGTACCAAAAAGCTGAACACGTATCCATTTATATCGTGTCGTTCTCGTGTCGTTTTATCGTGTCGTATACCAAATTGTCAGCTCTAAATATTTGGCATAAAATGTGAAGCTCCATCACTGTTGCCAAGCAGACTTTTTAATGGTTCTGGGGCTTCTTTTTCTGTAGGTAACCTCATTTGACCATTCTTGCAACATAAGGAAAATGTAGGCTGAGCATACTTTTGTAGCTTGTTGTTTCGCTCATTATTCCAAATAATGGCACCACACATATTGCAAATGTAATATGGACCTCGAAAATTCATGTAACCTGCCCACAAATCTGAATTATCTGTGTTGTCGTTGTTTAAATTTATATTTCAACGTGGTATGTTAGGACATGACTGAAACAATAAAATTGAGCAAAACACAATCAAAGCGTTATACAATCATGTCACCAATCTTCATCCAATAATTCTTCTTCTAAATGATTAACTTCATCAGCCTCATTAAAACTGTCAAACAAATTTTTAATTCCAGATGATGATCTAGCATCCACCAAATTTGTACCTGGAGCAAAACATACAAACGTTATTTGTGATTAATGAATAATATAAATTTCGGATTATTACATAATTATAAAAATTAAGTAGGAAAATGTGAACAATTCTAAATTGGTCATAGAGTACCTAGTTGAGGTCGACTTTTTACTTGATTTTTCAAAATTGTGCTAATTGATGGACCTCTGGTTCTCTTAGCAGATGAATTAGATAAATCAAAAAGAGGGCTACTAAATCTAATATTTCCATATGCATTTTCTGTCATAAAATGATGAAAACGTTAGTTGTGAAATAGACGAATAAACATAAAAATGTTAAAATCTAGGATGTTGGAGTTCAATTATACCAACTTGGGCCATACTTTTCATTTGATCTTCTAAAACTGTACTCATTAATAGACCTCTTGACATCTTGGCATATGAATTAAATATATCATAAAGAGGGCTCATCGATCTAATATTGCTAGATGCATTTACTGTAATTCAACATTGAAACACATAAAAATAATAAACATTTATACTGAGCTGAAGAACATTGTCCATTTATATTTTTAAACAAGTAATAATTGTATATAAATATCAAGAAAATAATACATTTTGGCGGTGTACTTGTTTCATTCCTGAGCACTCTGCATCTTTTATTAACTGGTGCAACTTGCAATGTATTGGCAATATATAAAAACTGTACCTATGGTTGAATTAAACACTCAAAACCGATAAAAACAAGTAAAGACAAAATGTAGTTTTTTCAAATTTATTACCTGTAGTACAACTCATACCACTTGCATCCGAGGTCCATTGACATCCACGATTCTCATTATTTTCACGAATTACGTGACCATGAGATAGCGGGCTGTCTAATATTAAAAAAATTTAATCCTGTAAATAAAACCTCACACAATAATTAGGATTTAAAATTTGTGGATAAATATACTATTAGAAACACACGACAGCGGAGACTGTGTATTGGTGTTGTGTTTATTAAGTTGGAGGACATTAGAAGATAAATTGTTACTACGGATTTCCTGCGATGAACATGCAAATGAAATCATACAGATATCAGAACTCATACAAACAGAGTGCATATATAAGCCAACATGAACACCAACCAATTGCAGATACATTCTCCTTGTCCTTGGACATATTTGACATGTTAAACATTCTGTATTTCTATTATGTAAAAACCTGTCAAGGACGGAAACACGGTTGGGACGAATAAAACCTGTACATAAATTACCAAATCAAATGACCGTACACAAATATTAAATAAACACTTTCCAGGCTACGTAATGTTCCTGTTGAAGGCATGTGGCTAAGAATTAACATTTACGAAATTGGCAGGAAGATTCATTGCAGAATCAGAAAATATCTGATCATTCACATTAACAAAATTACTATGCTTCGCAACTGCTATAATACATATTTTACAAAACCAAACATCATAACATACATGTTAAACGAACACACAGAGGTACCGATGAATATGTGAAACATAATTACCATAATTAACTTTCTGATACGACCTATCTCGTTTATGCATGTGACGAGATATATTGAACTTCTCCCCATTAGTATGACAGCTATTACCACGATCCATTAACCTGTAAACTCAGGAAAAGATAAACGGATGAGAATTTTATAAATGATTTTGCTTTCTCTCTTCAATAAATCAAAACGAATCAAACGTCAAAACACTGAAACAATGAATATGCGTTCATAGCTTCATTAGGGTAGGAGAAGATAAGATTCATTAGGAGAAAAAATTGTGAAAATTTTTGAATTTCAAAATAGGTTAGCGTATGATATGGACATGTGATTCTAATGATATGGGGGCTCTTTAATTCTTTACTAATTTTTAATTGCAAGAAAATGATATATATTTCCTTATATGTATTAATACCTATTTTTTAATTAGTTTAAAATAGCTAAACGGGTCGACCTACAGTCAAATCTAAATTTGTCCGACTCCTTCTTTAACACACATTAACGATATTTAGATTTTAGATATCTTTTTTGAAAGTAACATTTTAGATAAATTAATACTGGATTATAAAATTAACAAAAGATTTTTTTCGAAAGTACAATATTTTAATCAATATCATGCTGGCTGGCCCCACTACAGAAGCACCAATAGAATTAAACAAAGCCCCTGCCACCTAAGCGCCAGTCATATAACAGCCCCACTAAAGCCCACTAACATTTCTGTAACCGGCATTTCCCGGTCAAGGTTAAATTTTCTCTATTATAGCCGTTAAAAGAAACTAAATCTCCGCTTACAGCTGGGCATTTTAAAATTTTCGATTACCAATTTACAGATGGATAGACTCAGACATTAGTGTGTTTATTTATAATTTCCATCGAAACAGAAATTAACAAAGCCTCCGTTTGTTCGTCGAAAAATAACTTCGTTTCGGAAAATAATACGAATTTATTTTCCGAAACGACTAAGTTTTGTTGATAATGGCGATGAATAGCCATGAATTTTCATCTATAGATATAGAATCAGTTGAAGAAGATGCACAATCGGAGATGATCTTCGCTAAACGGCGCTGTTGTTTCTGCTTACCGTACTTGAACTCGCCGGAAAAATCATCTCCGGCCGCCGGAAGTCGGTGGTGGAGCAAATCCCGGTCATCGGAAAGTGAGGATGGAATCTGGACTCGTGGAATTAACTCGGTTAAGAAGGTTCGGGAGTGGTCGGAGATTGTCGCCGGACCGAAGTGGAAGACGTTTATTCGGCGGTTTAATCGGAGTAATAATAAGAGTAGTTTGGGGAGTAGTAAGAGTTCGAAGTTTCAGTATGATCCGTTGAGTTATGCGCTAAATTTTGATGAAGGACCGGGAACGAATGGCGATTCGGATCAGGTTGATGATTATTTGTTTCGCAATTTCTCGTCGAGATATGCTAATGTGGTGAAAGGAGGATCGGTGGAGGATGTGAAGGATGCGAAGAATTTGATTTGAAGATTGCGAGGATTGGATTAAAAGTAGTGTTGTTTCTCTCACATTAGAATTTTGTTTTTCGTAAGATGGAGAATATATTTTTTGATGTATAAATGAATAAATGATTCGATTGATTTAATTATGTTAAGATTACAATGCTCTTGAATTCGAGTTTATTTTGTATTGAATTAAATTTTAACAAGCTAAATATGTATTTATTGCGAGATTAAAGGATGGCGAAGGATTAAAGTAGTGTTATTTCTATGTATTAGAATTTATTTTACGTAAGATGGAGAATATATTTTTTGATGTATGAATGAGTGCATATGAAATATGAATAAATGAATGAATTATTTGATTGAATGAATTATATTACGATTACAATGTTTTTGAATTTGAGATTCATACGGAATTATTTGAAAGCGAACAGCTAAATATTATTTATCGCGAGATCAGAAGATATGATGAACTAAAATGTGTGAAAGCATGTTTTGCGAAAATGTAAATGTAGGTTAACAGCTAATGGATCTTTCTTCTTCTTCCTTTATAGAGTTGATCATGTCTGCAACTTGATTCATATTTGGCCTGGCATCTGGCAAAACATTTATGCACTTTAGGGCGACCTGCAAGAGATTTACGATCCTTTCTTCACTAGCACCTTCTGCAGCGAGGGACTTGTCGAATACTTGAACCATCCATTCTTCTTTTGCCACTGAATGTACCCATCTAGCCAAATCAGGCCCTCTATTTTGAGCTACTTGTCCTGTTAGCAGTTCTAGAAGAATTTCACCGAAGCTATTGATGTCATTCTTGAAGGTGTATGGATGACCGACATCAGGACTATCAGTTTGTATGTTGTTGGCTTTTGTTTTGGTTTCCATGTGAACTACCATTAGGCCGTATTCACTAATGCATGCTTCCATATCCTCATTCAGCATGATGTTGGATGATTTCAGATTGCCATGAGCTATTCCATCATCACCGAGCTCCTCGTGCATGAAAGCCAGGGCCTCAGAAATGCTAGCGGCCATGTTTAGTCTGCTTCCCCAGTTGAGCATTTGCCCATTGTGTAAACCTGGTATTAGAAATGAGCCATTAATATACTGGACTAAGGTAGATACTTTAGATGTATGATTATCGTAAGAAACCCGCAGTCGCTATCATTCGGGTGCACACTGGATAAACCCTACGGGCTCACGCAATAGCCTGCAAACCACGTGAAGCAAGGTAAAACGCATTTACGTGACAGACTCTGGCTCATGTGCCATAATCATAATTCTCCTTCCGTGGGATTCGAACTTGTGACCAAGAGTATAGTTATATTTCTTTAACCAACTGAGTCAACCATTGTGGGCTGAAAGATGAAGTTTAAGAGTATAGAAGGAGAGATTTACCGTGAAGGATTCTGAAGAGACTTCCATTTCGCTGATATTCATAAACTAAGAGCTTCTCTTCCTTGGAGCAATAATAGGCAACAATTGGGAGTACTTTTGGATGTAACACTTGGCCAACCCTCTGCATTTTCTTCTTGAAGTCGTCTTTAGTAATCGGCCAGTCCTTGATCCTCTTTACAACCAGGTTCACGCCACCATTAGGCGTGACTTTGTAGAGGCTTCCATGTTTCCCTCGTCCAAGTAATTCTGCTGGAGCTCGAAGTAGATCATCAAATTTCATCCCATTCACCATTGGAGTAGAAACCACAACTAGGGATGATGCAGCACTTCCCGTTTCAGCAGATGTCAGTGAAAATTCGGACCTATTTCCTCCTGTCATAAAATTAGTGGTAGTAGCATCACTATCATCTCTCCTTACTTCCCTTGGAGAGATCTTAACCTTATTCTTAGATTTCCTTTTCTTGACCATAATGAAAGCAACGAAAAGCACTACAATCAACGCAAGAACAGCGTAGCCAGAGTACATAAGAAACTGACTCAATGAAGATTGCGATCCCTTTCCAGGCGGGGGAGAAACAATTGGACATACGTTTGAAAGTGGCTTTCCACACAATCCAGGATTACCTAAAAAGCTTCTGTTGCCGAGACGAACAGCAACATCAGGAATTGGGCCACTAAGATTGTTATTAGAGACATTGAGTTCTACTAAATTCGAAAACTCCAGTTGAGGTATCCCTCCAGTAAACTGATTGTTTTCAGCCAGATAACTTAACAAGCCAGTTACCTTTGACATATCAGGCAACTCTCCAGTGAAGTTGTTATGTGATACATTAAACCTTTTCAGATTACTCAACTCGGAGACAGAATCAGGAATTGATCCCGAAAAACGATTGTCACTTAAATACAAGTGAGTCAGGTTTTTGCAGCCTGATATTTCTTCTCCTAATTCTCCAGCAATATTGTTTTTAACAAGGCTCAAAACAAGAAGTGTACTAGTCTGGCAAAGAGACTCAGCATCAAGCACTCCAGTAAGATTATACTCATCAAGAACAATCTTTTTCACGAAATTTAAGCTAGTATCACAAGTAACCCCTTCCCACTTATCCGTGCAGGGGTTGGAAGTATCATTCCATCCGAAATTCAAATCTCTTTGAACATTGCCAGGAGAAAGTTTTGCCATGAATTCAACTAACGCTGTTATGACATCCTGTTCTTCTGAGCTGGCCATCGGGAAGAGTACGAACGAAACAAAAACTAATGCTAGAGGGAAAAATGACATTACAGGATTCAGAACAGAAGCTGTTTGCGATTATTTTCAAGAACCTTGTTTGACAGTAAATGGTAGAAATATCCGAGGAGATGATGAATGTGACAATGTTGATGATTCAGGTGACTTGAAAAATTACTTTGAAGAAACTATAATAATGAATGATTGCGAAGAGTTGATATAACCCTACAGAACGGCCTGAGGAAAGCTACATATTTGGAAACGGTTGGTGCCGGCCTGGGGAACTTGTCAATTTCAGACAATTTGGTAAACTGTTTTTGGTGTTTCCTATTTGTAAGAAGTGGTACATTTGGACTGCGTGATGGAAGTAGAGAACAATACAATGGTCTTGCTACTTCATAATTATTTATAGAGTAAAAGGAATAACACTATAACATTTTATAATGTAAGAAGAATAACAGGAGGACATGTGAAACATCACCATCCTGCAAAATTGATGCGCTGCTGATGGTATCAAGTTGGATGAGAATGTAAATATGTAATCGCCAACTTAGTACTGTTATACTCCAGTTTTTGAAAATCAATTCTTATAAATGCTTTGAGGCGCAAAAAAAAATTACAAAAAATTGTTACAAAATGATGTGGAATGAATGATGTGGCAGTATAGAATTAGAATAATTTAATAGGTGTTGTTAGTGTCAATGCAGGGATGTCAATAAAAATCCGGCAAATGTCATTTTGTAATTATTTTGAAAATTAATTTTGTACCCCTATTTTTCGTTAAGTAGAGCTTAATTATTATATAGAGTCCAATGTACGTTAACAAGAGAACTTTGGTTCTGGTTACAACTCCCTTCTATACGAGAGAGGCAAGGTCCGGAGTCACGGAGTGGTGTTCATGGATTCGGTTGGCCGGGTTGTATTCATTTTTATAACCCGCTCTAATTACATCGGTTTAAAAATGTTGGAAGCTGATCGTGGTCGGTCATCTAAAAAGACATACATCTCCGCTGTTCTTTTTTATAGCATTTTCCTGGAAATTAGGGCTTATTTCTGAAGAAAGAGTCCTTCAAACACAGACTTTTACAAGTTCATAAACTATTATAAGACCTTTTCACCACTTGCTAGCCTAACCAATCCGGCTAATTCTGTTTACTATTAGTAGTAACAAGGAACCTAGAAGTTTCACACGAGCAGCACATATACAGACAGAAAAGGATCAAGGTCAAATAGTTTTTCTTTTAATATAGAAGATTTAGTCCGAAACTTGTAAACAAATACCTTAGTATGAATCTGTAGTTTCCCAAATGTAGTTGTCAGTCTAATCCTACACAAATTTAACTGTGTCACAGGCCATAGTGCCCGGAAGAACTTCTATCATCACAACTCTACAAGATTTAAGGGTCCAAAATAGGAAAGTCACAAGAAACTTAATACTGATTTCAAATCTGGTGTAGCTCCAACCCTGATTACCCAGACTTGCAATATCTAAAACTAAAAGCTTCTATCAACCTCAATTTCGACATAATAATATAATATTACTAAAAAAGTTGCAAGCGCAAAGAAATTGACAAAGAAAAAAAAGTTGCAAGCGCAAATTATATATAGCAACTACCAGAGAAAACACTTTTTTTCCAAGGCTCGGCCTCAACATGGAACTAGATCTGGTTCGAGCTGGAGCTGGAGACCAAGGGGTTTGTTAAGGATGAAACATATGACCCCATCTTGAAAGGAATCACCGTTATAGGAGCCTAATCACTTAAGATCGTCAGACATGGCTGAGGGTATACAATGTGTCGTTAGGATGTCTAAGGTCGCCGCTTTCGCTGTCTTTGTCTGAAGGACAACAATCTGCACAATAATATAAATTAAAAAACAATATTTGGAATAGACGCATTGAAGAGGAGGAAGAGAGAAGAAGACTTACCTGCTCGTATTCCAAATCGAATTTCAAAAATTCAGCATCACAATTCTCTACCATGCTGGCCAAGCTCTTTAGATTCTTCACAGGTTGACCGTTAAAAGCAAGAACCTAGATGTATGTAATGAAGCAAAACCAACATGCGTTAAACAGATGAGACAATATATCGCAGGCAATAACACTTGCATGGTCAATTAAAACTGACCTGGGTGTTGACAATGTCCTCATATCCAATATTAATATCAGCAACGAGCACCTTTAGAAGAATTTGAAAAAAATGTAACATATAAGGTTACAATTATGATAAAACCTACATTCAACAATAGCACAGGTTAAAAAAATAATCAATGAAGGAACCTGAGAAATCACAACAATCTGTTCATCAGGAAATTGAGGCATTTCGTGTAAAAGCTTGTCTAACAACTTGACTGGAGCTTCGAGATCATAGTCCTTTCCATACTGAGTAAGCACGCAAAAAGAGTTTTTATTAGGTAACAGAAAAATTATAATCATTACATAAATAATTCTGTCACATGGTAAATTATGCAATTGTAAAGCAATTTTTCTTTAAGTGGCAATGGAGGCTACGGAGCATCATAACTGGCAAGCCACCTACTCATTAACGCCCAAATTAGAGTTTTTAAAGCTCGTAAACCTTGAAATATTTCTTTGGAGCTGGAAATCAACAAACTACTGACTAATAGGTACAGCTATCTAGTTGTTTTTAAGGAAGGAACATGAAGGAGGCCTCGTGTAGCAAACTAAAATCTTGTATAATTCAAAGGGAACTTTCATTTGAAAACAAGACCCTCGGAAATTCTTAGAATAGTCATCACACCAGAATCTAGATGCTATATTCTGATCTTTGCATCAGAATCCATTTAAAAACTTGTGCCTGTTTCAACTTTCATCCGAGGTATTTTCTAGAATATTTGAGATTCTGTTTCTCCCTGTTTTACTGCCATCATCTAGAACTTCTTTTACTACTATCAAGCAACAAGCATTATCGCCTCTAATCATATGTCTAAATAGTGGTTACCTAAACCTGAGGGAAAAAATTATAGAAAAATTACCGAATATGATTTAGCACACAAACAACTAGTAGTAGGTAAAAGCCCTGTCCTTGTTTCAATCACTTTTCAAATAATTCTTAAGAGACGGAGATCTTAACTACTACTTTCTTAATCATAATCTCAAGTGCCTCTAAAATTTAGATCAGTATTACAAGGGAAGAAACATAATGCTCAAAAGAAAATATGCAAGTGATACCTTGATTTAGCTGGTATTTGAACTATTCTAACCACAAACACACACACATATCCATATTTGTTTAGAAAGTATTGGATGGTTGTGTACCTCAGAACGAAGATATGGAACTGATACGGTTGTAAAAACAAATCCTGCAATAATGTAATACGAAGGGGGTCTTCCTTTGTTGTGAGCTGGAATCAACTTTCTGTGCGACTCAAGTTTGATATCAAATGTAAGTGTTTCAGAGTTGCGCAGAACTTTGATTGCTGCACATTCTCCCGTATATTTCTGTGAAACGAGATAACTAAAACCTATTCTCTCTCCATGCCTAAAAGGAACTGAAAATTACAAAAAAGTAAATTAGTAGGAAATATATAATATCCCTGGGTTAAACAAACGTGCTTATCTAAACAAAACTACTATACTGAATAAAATGGAATCTCTTATGTGGAAAGCAGACACTCTGCAACTACCCGAATAAGTAGAACCAGCAAGAAAGATAATACAGATACTTAAAACTCGGACTGCCTAAAATTACAGAGACACTAGCACTAAAAACCATTAATCAAATCGGTGTAGTAAGCAATGAAAAAGCTCCTACCTGTCCCATCATTAGCAATATCAACCCCATCAAAACTTAGTATGATATCTGATGGCTTTAAAACTTGAAATGCTGGTGCAGTCGGATCAATTCTTTTTATTCGAACACCCTTTTGATTAGATTTCATCCCTACTGACATGCGCAGATCTGGATTTTCCATCTTCTGCCATTCAATCCCAAGAAGAGGGAAGCCTGGTTTAACAAACATTGAAGTTAAAAGTAACAAACTGCAGAAGGAGGTGATCAGAATAAAATAGATAACAAACAGAACATTTTAGAAGACAAGAAGCTAAACTGTTAATATACATCTAAACAAAAAATTTTGCAACTAAAACAAAGCTACTCACAAAACTTACAAATTACTAACAAGTTCAAACTACACATCAGATAACAGCACACTGCAAACAAGTTCAAAATACAGTCGGATAACAGCGCATTGCAGTCGCACAGTGTCGGTTATTTTCACAATGTAGAAGTTAGGATACTTAAAATGTAATTACATGCATTACAGCGTAGAAGTAGGGATGTGCATCTGACTAAGTTATTTTTCCCTCCGTCCCGTTCAATTGTATATAGTTTCCTTTTTGGGACGTCTCTCTCAATTGTATACATTCCAAAAATAATAAAGTTTTATAATATAAAAATAAGTACTATCCACTCACATCCACTGCACTCACTTCATACATTACATATTAATCGGTCCCACCACTTTATCCCCTTTTCTTACTTAAATTACACTTTTTCTTAACCTCCGTGCCACGCCCCATATGTATACTAGTGGGTGGGACGGAGGGAGTAAGTATTGCTTACTGGTACTAATATACTAACACATGAATAGATGGACTGTAAGCCATTTTAAAACAATCTGATTAGTGAGTTTTCAGAACATACCAGTATATCCTCCATTTTTCTCATAATCTTGGATGAAGTGCCTGATGACTGGTGTTGGAATGACATATCCTATATTCTCAGCATCTTCATGTTTAAGGGATTGAAAAGCAATACCCACACACAAACCCCTGTCATTGAAGGCAGGTCCACCAGAATTCCCAGAGTTGATAGCTGCATCAATCTGTTAACAGTTTGAGTTGTGAGTCTAATTCCAGATGCAATCAAATATCTGTACACATTTAAAATAAAAATAAAATATCTACCTGCAGTCCAAGAAGCTCAGTGGACACATGCGCATATGATAAAATCTCTATGCGTGAAACCACTCCACTTGTAACAGATATCGTATCTCCACCAATTGGGTAACCCACAACTGTCACTGCATCTTGAAGTGTAGGTAAATCCCCAAATTCCACCGGCGACACCCCTTCCCAGAACTCATCATCAGCCACGGTAAGCATAGCTGCAACATAACTTATAACCTCAACATCATAAATATAAAAAAACCATCAACACACAGACTCGCATTCATCTTTGACACTAACTCGCATAACCAATACCGCACACACATGAATATATGTAAGTTCCTAAAAAGCATTATGCAAACCGCTCCGGGTTCGAAAACAGATTCCATTCATTATGAAGCTGCCAATGGATTATGTAATTGTATGCCACTGGCAAAACTGACTGAAAAACAAAATACACATCCTAAACACAATCACCAAAACCTAGTTGCCTCATACCAAATAGTGAATCGTAAGATCAAAAATAAACTCCTTCCGTCCCGCTGGATAGTTTACATGCACTGTTTGCACGTATTTCGAGGCTTCAATAAAGTATAGTTTCATAATGTTTTTTTTATTTTATTTTTTTGAATAAAAGTTTAAACATGAAACTTTTTTTCATAATTTTTTTAAAAAAAAATATTATGGATGTATACTTTAAACGAGCATTGAAAAGCGTACCGAAAAGTAACGTAAACAATCCCGTGGAACTGAGGGAGTATTATACAGTCAAAATTGAAATAGTAAAACAAACTATTCTAAATTAGCTCCACACAAAATAGTAGAATGTAATATTATGGATTACTATTATTATCGGCATTCATCAATACACAAATACAATTAATCCTTTAACAATCGCAGTTTATATCAAGCAAACCGAAACAGTTTATATCAAGCAAACCGAAACATAACAAAATGTACACAAACTTAACATCATCCTCATTTCTCACCGATATCGCATTCAGTCCCAATAGCAAGCACGGTAGCTAAATACTTAGTATCCGAGCCGCGTTTCTTCAACTTAACCTGCGTATGATGCTCAACAGAATGCGCATTCGTCAAAACTCTCCTCCCACCAATAACAAACCCGCTACTACTAGAACTAAACTGCCTCTTTCGCTGCCACGGAAGCGAGAAATTAGGATCAGTGTGCACGCAAAACACCTTAACCACCGCTTCCATCGACGGAACAACTTTCGAGACATTGTCCCACTCAGTTAGATTGTTGTGAACTGCTCCATTGCCGTTTGAGTCAATTAATTGTCGTTTTGGAGAAGAGAGTTGAGTGGGCTCGGAGGTTTGGGGTTGTGGGGGGTTACGCGGACGGCCGCGCCGGCGAATTGGGTGGTTGTTGGTGGCGGTGGTGGGGTGGATTGGTTCGATTTTGTTGACAGGGAAAACGGTGTCGTTTTGGGGGTCTAGGGTTTTAGGGGATTGGGTTTTGCGTTTCCGGCCCGGACCCATTTTGTTTGGTTCTTTAGGAGGTGTGTTAAGTATTCTCTAGGAGGTGTGTTAAGTATTCTCTAGGAGGTGTGTTAAGTGTTTGATTCTTTGTGTGTGAGAAATGAGAATGTGTTGTGTTGTGTTGTGTTGTGTTGTGTAAGAGATTGCAGGAGCAACAAGCAAGGTTAGGGCGGGGGACAATACGACGTCGTTCGTTTGTTTGTAAAATCTTGATTATTGTAAATGGAATTTATCAAAAATAACTATGTTTCAAAATAGTTACTCCCTCTCTACCTTAATACATTGCCCATATTGTGAATGACACAAGTTAGTGGTAATTAAAAAATTCAAGTGGCTTAAACAATTATTTTACATGAAAATTTTCAAAAAATAGTGGGAAATATCAACAAATATTCCCGCCTAATTATGAAAACAACCAATCAGATTGCATCATTACATACATACAAATTACGATCAAAATTTACAAGTATAAATTGAAAAAGAAACATCAGATGGCATCATTGCTTTACCCCCTCTGTTCAGAAATGAGTTATACTTTTCCTTTTGATTTGAATGAATCAGCAGAAGAAGACACAAAAGAACTGGAAATCATCATCACAGAAGGTGGGCAAAGCTCAGCTGTGATTCAAGGATGCAAGTAGTAATGTGGCTTCTGAACAATCAGGCAGAGGGGAAACTGAAGCATGGTGCAGTTTAAGAAGTGGCAAATTTGTTCAATGTATCAAGGAGAACAATCAGCACAATATGGAGTACTGCAAAGAGGCAAAAGACAGCAAGTGAGCCATACAACATGTCAACAATGGGTCATAACTCAGGGAGAAAAAGAATACAGGTGCTACCTAATGCAATAACTGAGATAAACATGGGGGACAGAGCATGCATAAGAGACTTGGCAGTACAACTGAAAGTTTCTTCAACTACAGCAAACAGAATGATAAAGAGGGGACTCATTAAACCTCATACAAACCCTTTACATCCTGCTTTGAAAGAGGCAAATCTATTTCAAATGGTTGAATGGGTTCTAAATTTGCTAATGGGAGACACACCAACAATAAAGAGACAATATTATCTCATGTTCAACTTCATACACATTGATGAGAAATGGTTTTATCTAAGCAAAAAATCACAGAGGGTTTACCTGGAAAGAAATGAAAAAGGCAAATACAGGGCAACCAAGTCAAGCAAATTCATACATAAAGTTATGTTCACAGCAGCTGTAGCAAGACCAAGATATAATGCAGAAAATGAGTGTACCTTTGATGGAAAAATAGGCATCTTCCCATTCACTTACCAAGAACCAGCCAAGAGGGCATCCAAATACAGAGCCAAGGGGACAGTTATCACCAAGATAGTTGAATCAGTGGGGAAAAAGGAAACAAGGAACATGTTAATCAATGATATTATACCAGCAATCATGCAGAAATGGCCAGCAAGTGAAGGTCATAAAACTATATACATACAGTAAGACAACGCAAGGACACACATATGCCAAGAATAAACTAAAACAATAATCGAATATACAACAATTGAATAAAAGTACACTAAATCAACAAACGAAGCCGATAAGGACATAAACAATCAAATAAACAGGGATTCATTACAATCGATTTAACCGAATAAATCAAATAAATAACACTAAACCACATCCCCAATTCCTTACAATCGAATACATTCAAATAATCACAGGGCATAAAACAACAATCGAATAAACTAAAACAACAATCGATTTAACAGAATAAATCAAATAAATAACATCAGTCGAAGTAAAATGATTCCTTATAACAACAATCGAATAAACGATTAGGACCGAGAACATGCATCTTCTGAATCGGCCTCAACATCCAATTCGCCGCTCGACGGATCTGGAGCAACCACTAGATCTGAATAAAGAGGGGATGGAGGAGCATCGTTTTGATCCAAGGGGACTTCAATCTCACTTGCATGCAACGCCGATTTAGGATTTTCATCTGATTTCGCCACCGTCTCATCTGATTTGGTCACCGATTCCTCAAAACTATTTGGACCACATCTCAATCGAATATCTTCTCGACTGTAACTGTGTTCCCCATCACATAAATCACCTTTATCACAGTGATTGGGATCGGAGCACTCGTACATATTTGTAGATTCATCATCGGAATCAGAAAACCTGTAATGAACACTCATATTTATGAAGAAGAAAAATTAGGGTTTTGATGGCGGCAGAGAGAAGGGAGAGAAAAGAGAAGAATAAGGGCTCATTTGTTAAATCTGAACTCATATTTTTAAACATGTAAAATATCTGAATGAATTATATTCTGAATAATAATGCACCATGTCATTTGCTAAATAAAAAATTCATGATATCTGAATGATAATATTTATGTTTTTTTAAAAAAAACTTTAATTTTGATTATATTAAGTATTTAAATATCCAATAATTCAATCAACTGTATCCGGTATATACCGCCTGGGGCAGTGTCCGGGGAAGTTATAACTAAAAACAGCTTTATCCTCGTTCCAAAGACTGAAATGTTGTTTTCTCAAAAGACATCTGATTTGTGTGTGCACATATATATGTGTTTTATGTACAAAGTGAAATACAATGATACATAAAAGTATGTAAAAGTAAGCGGGACAATACATTGACCCATAAATTTCTTTATATGGCACTTATCAATGTCGTAAGAACCATCTTACTCCTTAAATCTTAATGTCCTGACCAAAAACTCACACTCGTTACCACATCCAAGATTTAGCGGTAATTTTTTATATTGATTACAATTAACATCGGACATAGTAATTAAGGATTCGCTCAACATCTTGTGGTATTTGGAATCGGCACCGGAATATATATAGGGTAAATAATTCATTAACTAATTTTATGATTTTAATTTAGTTGAGGTAAATTTTTAATTTTATGTAATTTCCACACATTTATTTTATTAAAAATATGTATAAATTAATTTCATACTAAATCAAAACACTCTTTCATGGCACATTTATTCATAATTTAATGAGGTATATGTGTATGATCAAAAATCAAAAATCGTACTAGTATTGCAACAAATTTCAAAAAATAAAGTAGTTTTTAATAGATGAAAGTGGCAAGAGTACGTGAACGATTCAGATGAAAAATTTAGAAGATTTTGGTGTCGTCCAGCAGGGAAAAAGAATTGGCAAATGATTTTAATGAAATAAAAAGAGTCGTTCATTAACAAATGGGGCCTAAGAGTGGGTGGTGAGAGAATGGTGAGAGAATGAGTATAGATAAATAAGTGGGGGAAATAATATAGAATATTTAGATATAATTTTTTTTTTAATGTAATATTTTTTTACTTTTATGTTAAAAGTAGAAAGTGAGAAAAGTAATTTGATTTAAAGTGGGAGGAAAAGTTTTTTAGGAATTTTGGGAGTTATTTTTTACCTTTAGCACTACTCTTTTCAAAAATACCGTTAAAATTGCATATGAGATTGATTGCTCGAAGTTATATATAAGGTTCCAAATGTTATATATAAAGTTACATATTAGTATTTTTGAAAATATTTTCTGCAATATAGGTATTTTTGAAAAAATCCTTAATGTAAATTGGAAAGTGACCAAATTATAGGACTAAATCAATATGTTTTCTTAAAGAAAAATTTTACCTAGAAATTTTAATATTACTATATTTAATATTAATTGTATATGATAGCTCGTTTAAGTGTATTTTGCAAATAGTTTTTAACAAAAGTGTATTTTGCAAATAGTTTTTAACAATGCTTGACAAATGTTCCCTAAAAAAAAATGCTTGACAAATGTTCCCTTAAAAAAAATACTTGACAAATATCAAGAATTATTATGACAATTGATAAATCTTGTTGAGTATGTTTACACAAAGGTACAAGATTATGATTTTAGTCAGATGATAAGAAAATTGATTATACAACTATTAGCTCTAATATGAATTTGAATTTCATCATTTTTATCTGTCATTCATCTGTTGTTGTAGAAATAGAAAATTGTTATACCAAATCTCCCGGCCAAACTTAAATCTTTGATTCACAAGCTGTAAGTTGTCCAGTAATAACGGTACAAATGATTCTTGAAGGTTCCAAAAAAACTGCTTCTTCCGCATGAAGATAATGGTAGCAACTAGCAACACTGACAACAAAAACAGCAGAGTGACTACATAGAGCTGATCACAGAGCATTTATTAGCCTTTTCATTTCAGAAGATCTCCTCGGATCTGGATCTTCAATCGCTCTCTCAGTTAGTACATGCTTGATCCGACACATGGACTTCCTTACCTGCGATAGAACAAGATCAAAATTTAATGACATGCTGTAATCTTTCAAGGACAATTTCTTTCAAGGGGAAACATAGAGTAAATGACTACATGAGGGGGGTTTTGATATATGTAAGTTGTCCCATTTTGTGAGAGAACGGTGTAAAACTCTCAATGTCTTGATATTCCGAAAGCAAAAATAATTAGATTAGAAACAAGCATTCAACAAGAGAACAAGCTGAGAGTGAGACAAGTATAAAAACAATGAAACACAAGTAATTTTTTTTTGTTTTTTTTCAATGGTACTCTTAAAGTCATAATCAGCCACTTCAAGCAACGTTGCAGATACACGTGGTAAACTAGTAATGGAAGTTGCAGTAAATGATTACAGTGGTGACTTCCAAACAAGAAATGGGTTGAGTTGGGTAAAGTTTCCCTACATCATGCCTGCCCCGGTGCCCCCTATGTAAATGAACCATGTAACCCAGAACAAAGCACGATCTGTGATTACAAGTCAGCACATGATTCATTTACGAAATATATGATAACTACACACACAGAATGAACAATGAACTTGATTTCATAAGCAACATATAGAGGGGGGTTTAGTAACATCTAGGCAGGATTGAATGAGGGTTAAACTGGATGATTTAATCATAAAGTTTATGTTTTACAGCTATTATAGACTGAATGAAACTGATACAAGCTAACCGAATCATGAATATTGACCTTAATAAGGCTAAATAATTCATCAAAAACTCTACCTGTCAAACAGAATAGCTAGAAAAGAAGATTCAATTTTGCATTGATGAAACTCATTTAGCTTCCTTTAGTAGTCAAAACAATACATTCATCTCTATCAAAAAGCCAAACAACAGCTACTTCAATTCACTTCCTCATGCAGTGGGTTGAAGCCGTGAAGCTAGACAGTTATGTCCTACAACTCGCAATTTACAGGATACTTCTAGCATAGTTCGTTACTAAATAATAATTTATTTAAAGCATCATAGTACCTTGGGAATACGTTCTGGATTGGGAAACCGTAAATTCTGTGAATTAAGCATCTGACGCTGAGTCATCAACATGTTTTTCTCCTTCAGCAAAACATACCATAGTTTGTGAAGATCATCCCAAGACTTTAAACGTAGTTCGGAAGCCTTCCAACTCCGACCTGAATCAAAATTCTAACCAACTCAATGACTCAATCATATACAACAAAGAAATTAAGGTGTAAAAGGACTTGGCTATTCAAAAATACGGGTAGTTAAAATACGCAAACAGAGATTCATACAATGTTGGACATATCAAATTACGTTTACAAATATCATTTATTCAAGATGCAATTGGATTTTCTGTGTTAACATCGTCTGATCTCTCTATTAACTTGCAACAATATGATATTAACGACTTACTAATAGATAACAATAAAATCCAACTACAATACTACTAAGGAGCCAAAGAAAGAGAGTGAACAAAATCTACCATAGACAACAGGCTTGTCCTCGTCCGGGCTTCTATCAGTCTCAAAAAACTCCTCAAGCGGGTTATGCCCCATCCTAGCCGTAGAAGCAGCAGCAGCTGCCGCAGCTGAACTTTCGGATTTAGCAGCAGTGCAAAGTGTCCTCCCAAATATTCTTGCCAAAAACATGATAGCTCACCAGATCACTGAATAAAAATCAGCCAAGTTAAAGAAACAATTCATGAATAAACTACAAAGCTATAACAAAAATCACGACAGTTGTAAAAAATGCTTTCATTTTAAATTTTGCAATTGCTTCTGTGGGACATAAACAATAATTAAGAAAAACATTAAAGATAGGGTTTCGATTGAATTAACCTTGGAAGCATGTAATTGAAACATTAACAAGAGAGAAAGAGAAGTTAAAGACACATATACAAATACGAACACGTAGATTGTATAATGATGTATAATGTATGTAAAAATGATGGTAAGGATTAAGGAACAAGTACTAACCTGCGGAAGATGTATTCAGTTCGAACTGGTTCAGTTGTAGAACAGACATGAGTTAAAGACTTCGAAATGTATTTTTATGTTATTGTACTGTATGTTAAAAGTACCGATCCAGTTCAGGCCCAAATATAAGCCCGGTTCACTTTATCAATTTTTACGGTCCAATCCAGCTTCCAAGCTCTAGCCGCGTCATAATCAAACTCGTGACCTCACAAAAGAAAATTACGAGCTTAGGGATGTTAATTTGTATCGAACCGATTGATATCCGATTTGTATCGATTCAGTCGAATTTTAATGAACTAGAATATTTTGGATCTCTGATTTGATTTTTAAACTCGAACTATTTTCGGGTCCAGTTTGAGTTTAAGGCATAATGTTTCGAATCCGACCCGAAAACCCAAAACTCATTTTCTTCCGATCTGAACCCGAACATGACCCGATCCGAAACCCGTATTAATATATAAATAATATTTTACATATACATGTGTAAGTAGTTCATTAGAATATATAATATAGAGTTAATTGCACTTTACATCCCTCAACTTTGATGAAAAACAAATGTGTATCAGAAATTTGGGAAAATCAAAGTGCACCCCTTAACTTATATTTTAGCAATAGTCATGTACCCATTTTCATAATTACACTAAATTAAACAAGGGTAAAATCGAAAATTTAGCAAAAATATTAAGTAAATTAAATTTTATATCTTTTAAATAATGTTAAAAATTGAATTTTGATACAAAAATTTAAGTTTTTGTAATTTTTAAATGATACTAGTCATTTGAGTTTTGATTTTCATTTTATATTATTAATGCTAATATTTTGTAATTCTACAAAAATAATTTTAACAATTAGTTTTGATTATATAATTAAATTTAATTAGTCAGAGTAATAAAATTTTGAAATTGATATTATAAATATAAAAATCAAATGTAAAATTAATAGTGCTATTTGAAAATTAAAAAGTTATTATTTTATAGTTGATATTAAAAAATATACAATTTTTAATATTATTTAAACAAGATAAATTTTATTTTAATTAATTATATTGCTTAATTTCCAGTTTTACCCCTGCCCAATTCAAAAAAATTCTGAAAAGAGGTACATAATTAATCTCAAAGTTGAAGTGTAGGGGTGCAAACTGAATTTCCCAAAATTCTTGTACAAAATTATTTTTAAAACAAAGCAATATGGTACAAAGTGCATTTAACCCTTTAATATAATATATTACTAATATTAGTATCAAAATAGATTATACTTTGTACAAATTATTGCATTAAAATATGACATTAGTGTTAAACATATTATCAATAGTAGGGTTCGAAGCAAGTATACTATAGCTTAATATGGTTGTATTGACTTATCGACAATTTATTCCTTAAAAGTCTAATTCATCATCTCTTATGAACCTATAATTCAACCCCAACAATTTCAATATCATTAGATCAATGCGTCTTTCCTTGAATCACAAGAGTTTTTGGAAATCCTTTGGTAAAGATTTTCAAACCCGGACTCGAACAAAACCCGATAAATTCGAGTTTTAATTTAATGATTCGAATTTGGTTTTTGCTAAATTCGTTTTGATTGATTATCATCCATACACGAGTTTGACTACTATACTAACATTTTATCCACGCTTTTGAGTGGTTTGACGCAGACTATCTATGTAATTTTGAATCATTAGTCGGTACTAACTGAAATATCATGAATATTATGTTTTGATTGAATGTTACTTATTTCGTCTCTTTCCACTTATTATATTTGACTTTTATGCAGTCAAATTGATTCAAATATGATTGTAATTTATTTATATCTTTTAATTGAACAAAATAAAAAAAATATCACTAAAAAGTACATTTAATCTATTTTAATATAGAATTTTAAATTTTTAAAAAGAATATTAGAGTGATGTTTAATCTTTGGTAAAAACTTGGAAAATTTGTTCACTAAGAAAATGTTACAACTAAAAGGGGACAAAGATGATAAATTATATGTTTTTAATTTGGTTAAAAATAATAAGAAATAAAGAATACCACTATAAGTTTTAACAACTTACCAGAATTTTATGAACTTTCATTGTTATGCCCAAATATGGACATGGGCTCTAAACAGGCCCATTACAAGAATTATTAACAATATTGAGTTTAATAAACAAGCTCAAGAATATGGAAGAGCTCTCCTAATTTATATATGGATCGGGACCATGTACCGCATGTTGATCACGACTTCGCATGATGACACGTGGGAATATATAAAGGATGATAGTCATGTCCACCTCTAACTAGGAGGTGACGCCTGCCCATCTCTTACTAGGAGGTGAGTCATGTCTGTCTCTCCAACAGGAAGGAGGCATGTCCACCTCTTACTAGGAGGTGAGTCCTGCCCTCCTCTTATAAGAAAGTGAGTCTTGCCCTCCTATTACTAGGAGGTGAGTCTTATTCGCCTCTCCAGCAGTAAGGGGGCATGTGCACCTCTCAACAAGACTGGAGTCCTGTCCACCTCTCAATCGGGAAGAGAGTCATGTCCACCTCTCAACAAGACAGGGATCAAGTCCATCTCTCAACAAGAGGGGAGTCCTCTCCTCATACTACTAAGATGGGAGTCCTCCTCACACTACTAAGAGGGGACTCCTCCTCATACTACTAAGAGGGGATTCCTCTTCTCAGACCACTAAGATGGGGATCCTCTCCTCATACTACTAAGAGGGGAGTCATCTCCTCATACCACTAAGAGGGAGTCATCTCCTCATACTACTAAGATGGGGGTCCTCTCATCATACTACTAAGATGGGAGTCATCTCCTCATATCACTAAGAAATGAGTCCTCTCCTCATATCACTAAGAATGAAGTCCTCTCCTCATATCATGCATGACTCCATATTACTACAAGGGATGACCTACCATCATATCACTTTGAGGGGTATCATGTCCCCATATTAACAAGTGGGGAGTCCTCACCTCATATTTTTAAGAGACTTGAAGAGACAACTGAGAGTCCACGATCACATGTCAACTGCACAAGGAATATTATTACAACACTTTATGGCTACATGACCCTATTGGGACACATCATGGAAATCTAGTGGGACTATATTACGCTTGGAAGGACCTCATCGAGGTCAACACTACTTACATATTTCTGGGTTCACATGACCAGACTCTAAGGGGTCGCATGTGAGGGCTCTAGGTGTTCTCGTGCCTCACTAACGAGATATCTTCGCCTAATGCCATGATAACATATTACAGCCTAATTGGGCTTGGGCCATGGAAGAATATGGGCTTATTACGAATTATCAAACGGTCAACGAACCTGGGCTTTGATGGACCGGGCCAAACCCTAACCCGTCTAGGTAACTTTTCCTCCAAGAACTACGTGTAGCTTGAACCCCTATAAAAGGGTGCATAGGCCTCTTCTTTACGGATGATCAACAGTTTGAAATAAGAGAGGATAAACACTATTCCTCTGGCATTCTAAGAATCATCGAACAAGATCAGCTATAACACCCATCAATTTTCATCATGTGTTCTTCACGTTCTTCATGAAAATAGCCTCAAATTAACATAATTTGTTCCGTGATTCTAGTAACCTTCGAATTAGTGTTGTTACGAATTTCTCCCAACAATATTTGGCTCTAGAAGGAGGGGCTTTGACATCTACGGGAGAAAGATGTCTCGATTTCATAAAACGGAGCTAGTAGCGATCCAAGAGGCGAAGATATCAGTATGAGTAAGATTCCTTATGCTTCAGCAATAGGATCTATCATGTACGCGATGTGTACTAGGCCTGATGTTGCTTATTCAATTAGTGTGACGAGCAGATATCAGTCCAATCCAGGTGAAGACCACTGGAAAGCAGTGAAGAACATCCTTAAGTACTTGCGAAGGACTAAGGACATTTTTCTTGTTTTTGGTGGTGAATCTGAGTTGAAAATATAGGGTTATACTGACTCTAGTTTTCAATCAGAAAGTGATAGCAAATCCATGTCAGGGTACATGTTTACTCTGAATGGTGGTGTGATTAGTTGGAAGAGTTCCAAACAGTCTACAACGGCTGACTCCACTGCGGAAGCAGAATATATAGCTGCAAGTGAGGCTGCAAAAGAAGTCATTTGGATGAGGAAATTTGTTTCTGAGTTGGGAGTTGTTCCTAGCGTTGAAGAGCCTAATGTGTTGTATTGTGATAACAACGCAGCAATAGCACAAGCCAAGGAACCTAGGTCTCATAAAAATTCCAAACATGTCATGCGGCACTTTCATCTGATTAGGGAGATTGTTGAAAGAGGAGATGTCAACGTCGAGAGAGTTGACACACATAACAACATAGCAGACCCTTTAACAAAGCCACTTTCTCAAAGTCACTTTGATCGTCATAAAGACAAGATGGGTATTAGATACCAAAGTGATTGGCTTTAGTACAAGTGGGAGATTGAAAGAGATGTGTCCTAAGTCCAATCATGTATGAGGATTTAGGAATAACTTTTATGTAATCTTTTTTGATTTTATTGATATTAATAAAAGACTTGTTTTGTTTTTTATTGCGGGCTCTATCTATTTTAAGTGTTTAAATAAGATACACCACAGTTTAGAGTAAAACTTTTTTAATGGATTGTGATGTGATCATAATAATGAGACCTAAAAGATGATAACTTTAAACTTAAATAGTTCCCGGTCGTAGGATTACTAACTGGTAATTAATAATCCGCAAAGATCGGTACATACTATGTTTGCTTCATTATGAAGGTTGTCTGTTCTCATAGACATTTGTGTGGTGACACTAAAGCTAGTATGTAGGTGCTTATTATAGAATAAGTTCACTGAACATGACTCACACAGCTGAACAACTGATGGAGTTCACTCACGTGTCAGTAGTTGTTCACATAGTGATAGTTGTACAAGTATCCTTAGACTTGAGGTCATCATAGTCATCTTGTGTACACTGAACTATGCTTTGGTTTAGTTCTTAGTCTCCAGGGACAATTATAAGGGCTCTACTAAGTATAGTAATTTGTACACGAAGATAGTGTATGATCAATAAAGGATCTACCTCTTCTAGTGAAGGAAGAGAATGTTCAATGCTGATCCACTTATGCTAGTTCAGGAATCTCTGGCCAGAGTGAATGAAATTAGAAAGGAGTTTCTAATTTACATTAAATAGAACTAAGGATAGTGAATGTGAAAGCAAATGATTAAATAAGATAGGCTTGACACAAGTTCCATGCCTTATATTTAATCGTGACATTGCAGGGTGAAAGAAATTGATTGTACGGTAACTACTCACAGAATGAGTTCTTGGTATTCTAAGAAGTGAATTCGTATTATCCGGATAGTCGCGATATGCTGAGAAGTATACCTCACGATGTAGAATAAATATGATTAATTAATTAATCATATTTAATGAATTAGAGAATTTATATAAATAATGATAAAATAGTTTTATTATTATTTATTTCTACTACCGGCTTAATATTGAACCTACAGGGTCACACCATAAAAGAGAATGATTTAATGGTGGAGGAATTAATTAATAATGGCTGGTAATTATTTATTTGTGAAATAAATAATTAATTAGCAAATTTAATAATTGATTAAATGAGATTTAATTAATTATAAATTAATTAAGAAAAGTTCTTAATATTATTAATTAAGAATTTAATTTTGAAAATTAAATCAAGTGAGATAATTATTTCTAAAGTGTTTAGAAAAAGGATTAATAATTAAAAGGTGTTTTAATTATTAGTTAATAGGTTAATAAGAATAAAGGGTTGATAATAATAATATTTTATGGGAAAATTTTCAGCTGAAAATTTTGCCTATAAATATACTATTATAAACCCTTATTTTGCCTCAACCTAAAAATTTCAAAACCCTAATTCTCTCCACCTCCTCCTCCTCCATTACATCGATTTCTTGGTGGATACCGGTGGAGTGCTTCACACTTGAGAGCAGCTGCTAAGGATCTCCGCTCGTGGTTCTTGGATCGCTTTTAAAGGTTGGAAACGATCCCTCGATTTAAATCATGATCTATATGCGTATTATATGGATTTTATATCAAGAAAAATGTTTTGCCATGCTTCTGTGATAGATAAAATCCTACAATGGTATCAGAGCATAGGTTGTATGTATATAGATCTGTGATAAAAATTTCAGAATTTTATGTGCTCGTATGAATTAATTATGATTTTTACAAGTTATATCATGGATTAATTATGACTGATTAGAAATTATTTCTCATAATTATTTTGACTGTAGATCTGGGTTCTACAAGTGTTGTAAATCGTCTGGGTATTTTTTCATAATTTTATGATGAATGGATTAATTATTATGAATTTTTAAAGTTGTTTTAATTAAAATTCATAATAAAATATATGTATATATATAATTTGTTGTATATCTATATTATGTATTCTGCTGGTTATTAAAGAAGAGCACAGATGGTGATGGAGGCACGGCTTCCGATAAAGTGTAAAGGCGGCGGCGGCGACTGTCAGAACAGGGGGGAGGACCGCGCGTCTGGCATGCGCGCGTGGGGCTCACGCGCTCGTGTGTCACGCGCGGCACGTATCAGACACGCGCGGGTCAACGGTCAGAACTGTGCTGACGTCATCAGATGACGTCATGCTGACGTCATCTTAGGGTTTGGAGCGCGTGAGGCGCGTGTGCGCGTGGGGCGCGTGGAAGACAGTCAGACACGCGCCTGACAGCGCGTGTGCGCGTGGCGGCGCGTGGCTTACCTTCTCGGGGCGCGTGGTTGGTCAGAATGGGGCGTACTTGGTGCCGTTGGATTCGTCGTTTCGAGATGCATCTAATGGTATATTATATTGTATTTTCTGAAATTTTTTCGGACTGTTTATAGCTAACAGAAGTATTTTAAAGCATGTTTTTAACTGTTTTAATTACTTTTAAATGCCTCATGTGATACATAGAGATGTATATTGCTTAGACTAATATGCTACATGATTTAACATGCCTACCTTTACGTTTATTCATACTAATATATGTGATATATGCCTATGTTTACCATTGGATGATAGATTTAGGTGAACTTAATTAACATAAGGCGTTTGTTAGACAATCTAGTATAGTGAAATTGTTTCATGACCTTAATATATATATTATGAATACGATCATGAGATTCTTGTGTTTATGAAACACGTAATTGAATATGAATTTTCAATATTGAGAGAAAGGATGATTATGTCAACAACAGATTTCTATCTGTAAGAAAGGGTTATTAAGTGACGCCTCTTGACAATGCTCCACCCGATCTGGGAATCATCTGATTATCGATTATTGATTTAAAATATTTAATTTAAAAGGAAGAATCTCTTTATAATATGATTATGATTGTAACGTAATATAATCCCTCTAAAATTAAATAATATCAAGTAGTAATTGGCCAATGACACAACGGGCTTGTGTCGGTCATAGCCTTCCAACATGATAGAAAGTGGTTCTTATTTTTAAATCATTGTCGTTTCATGCTACAGCCGAGGGCTTTGATTTCGAAATAAGAAATACTTTTCTATTACATAGAGATGTGTACATTGAATTAGAATCTAAAGGTCGTTACGTGCTACAGCCGTGGGCCATTGGAGACTGATTCAATTGTACAAAATATTGGGTTAGACTTGACTTAGAATATTGAGTTTGTCGTGCTACAGCCGTGATTCAATTATTCAAGAGGCTAAAGTTATATTAGGGAATAACATAAGATGTAATTGACAAGAGTTGTCTGCCTATTGAACATCAGATGACGTTTCGTGCTACAGCCGAGGTTGTGTGATGGAATGTAGGATCCCTATTCCCACTAGCATTATGAATGCTTAATTTTCACTTAGGGGTTGTATAAATTAGATAAACTAGTGGGAGCCACTTATGAATAAAGACCCGATTCATATAGTATTTTGAAATGAAATTGAATATTTGCTAAGTGTTGTTATGTGTTTATCATTTACAGATTTACTATATTGGTCATGTCTTCTGCACTATCACTCCGGAGCATACTAGATGCTCACAAGTTGACTTGTCTTAATTTAGCTGTTTGCTTTCACTGTAACAAGGTGGGGCACTGGAAGAGGAACTGCAAGGTTTACCTTGCAGAATTGAAGAAGAAGAAGGGTAGTGAGACCACCGCTTCTGATTCAGGCATGTTCATGATCAAAGTTAATATGTAACTAGGTCAAATTTCTACTTGGGTATTGGATACCGCCTGTGGTTCTCATATTTGCAATTCGTTGCAAGGACTAAAGGGAAGTAGGACTCTTGAAAAAGATGAGGTGATTCTATGTATGGGAAAAGGAGCAAGGGTTGCGGCCAAATCTGTAGGATCATTTAGTTTACATATGCCTACGGGCAAGACTATTATTTTGAATAATTGTTATTACGTTCCCTCTATTGTGAGGAATATTGTTTCTATTCCTATGTTGAATTTGGATGATTTTTCATTTATTATTAAGAATAATAAATGTTCTATTCTTAGAGATAATGTTCTTTATGGACGTGGTATTTCAAATAATGGTCTGTATGTATGTGACGTAGAGCATGATTTACTTCAGATTGAACAAGCTAATAAAAAAAATGAGATGATGAAAATCTGACCTATTTATGGCACTATAGGCTAGGTCATATTAGTGAAAATAGACTGCGGAGATTGCATAAGGAAGGGTTACTTGACCCTTTTGATTTTGAATCATATCCTACATGCGAGTCTTGTCTATTAGGTAAAATGACCAAATCTCCATTTAGTGGACATGGAGAGAGGGTTGCAGATTTTCAAGGATTGGTACAAACAGATGTATGTGGACCAATGTCTACGCAAGCCATGGATGGATTTTCATACTTCATTACTTTCATAGATGATAAATCTGAAAGGAATATGTCCTAAGTCCAATCATGTATGAGGATTTAGGAATAACTTTTATGTAATCTGTTTTGATTTCATTGATATTAATAAAACACTTGTTTTGTTTTTATTACGGGCCCTATCTATTTAAGTGTTTAAATAAGATATACCATAGTTTAGAGTAAAGCTTTTTATGGATTATGATGAGATCATAATAGTGAGACCTAAAAGATGATAACTCTAAACTTAAATAGTTCATGATCATAGGATTACTAACTGGTAATTAATAATCCGCAAAGATCGGTACATACTATGCTTGCTTCATTATGAAGGATGTCTGTTCTCATAGACATTTATGTGGTGACACTATAGCTAGTATGTAGGTGCTTATTATAGAATTAGTTCACTGAACATGACTCGCACAGCTGAACAACTGATGGAGTTCACTCACGTGTCAGCAGTTGTTCACATAGTGATAGTTGTACAAGTATCCTTAGACTTGAGGTCATCATAGTCATCTTGTGTACACTGAACTATGCTTTGGTTTAGTTCTTAGTCTCCAGGGACAATTATTAGGGCTCTACTGGGTATAGGAATTTGTACACGAAGATAGTGTATGATCAATAAAGGAGCTACCCCTTCCAGTGAAGGAAGCGAATGTTCAAGGCTGATCCACTTATGCTAGTTCAGGAATCTCTGGCCAGAGTGAATGAAATTAGAAAGGAGTTTCTAATTTACATAGAACTAAGCATAGTAAATGGTAAGCAAGTGATTAGATTAGATAGGCTTGACACGAGATTCATGCCTTGTATTTAATCGGGACATTGTAGGGTAGAAGGAGTTTATTGTACGGTAACTATTCACTGAATAGGTTCTTGGTATTCTAAGCAGTGAATTCATATTATCCGGATAGTCGCGATATGCTGAGAAGTATCCCTCACGATGTAGAATAAATGTGATTAATTAATTAATCATATTTAATAAATTAGAGAATTTATATAAATAATGATAAAATAGTTTTATTATTATTTATTTCTACTACCGGCTTAATATTAAACCTACAGGGTCACACCATAAAAAGATAATGATTTAATGGTGGAGGAATTAATTAATAATGACTAATAATTATTTATTTGTGAAATAAATAATTAATCGGCAAATTTAATAATTGATTAAATGAGATTTAATTGATTATAAATTAATTAAGAAAAGTTCTTAATATTATTAATTAAGGATTTAATTTTTGGAAATTAAATCAAGAGAGAGAATTATTTCTAAAGTGTTTATAAAAAGGATTAATAATTAAAAGGTGTTTTAATTATTAATGAGAATAATAAATGGGATAATAATAATAATATTTATGGGAAAATTTCAGCTGAAAATTTTGCCTATAAATATACTATTATAAACCCTATTTTAATTCTAACCCAAAAACCCAAAAGTTTTTAGAAAACCTAATTCTCTCTACCTCCTCCTCCTTAACGTCGTTTTCTTGGTGGATACCGGTGAAGTGCTTCACGTTTGAGGAGTAGCTGCTAAGGATCTCCGATCGTTACTTTTGGATCGCTATTAAAGGTTGGTAATCGATCCATATATTTTTACCATGATTTATATGCTTTTATTTGGATTTTATATGTGTAAAAGTCTTTTACCAAGCCTTCGCTGCGATTAAAAATACAACAATGGTATTAGAGCTTAGGTTGTATGCATATAGATCTGTGGTAAAAATTTCAGAATTTTATGTGCTTGTATGAATTAATTATGATTTTTACAAGATATATCATGGATTAATTTTGTCTGATGAGAAATCGTTTCTCATAATAATTTTGATTATTGATCTGGGTTCTACAAGTGTTGTAGATCGTCTGGGTATTTTTTTCATAATTTTATGATGTATAGATTTTTTATTATGAATTTTTGAAGTTCTTACAATTAAATTCGTAATTTAATAAGTATAAATATATGTATATATAGTATATATATATATGTTTGTATTGTATGCTGTTGAATGCTGTCTGTTGATGGCACGGACAAAGAAAAGCAAAGGTACAGGGTACAGTACGGCGGCACGGTGACCGAAAAAGAAAAAAAAAAGAGGAAAACGGCGACTGCTGAAAACAGAACGAAGGACCGCGCGTCGACCACGCGCGCGTGGGGCTCACGCGCTAGCGTGCCACGTGCGGCTCGTGGAAGACACACGCTGACGACGTCATGCTGACGTCAGCATAGGGGGTTAGGCGCGTGACGCGCGTTGTGCGCGTGGGGCGCGTGGGGAACCTTATTTCGGCGCGTGAGGGCGCGTGGGAAGTCAGAATAGGGCGTTTTTGGTGTCGTTGGATTCGTCTTTTCGAGACGCTTCTAATGGTATATTATATGATATTTTATGAAATTATTTTGAACTGTTTATAGCTAACAGAAGTGTTTTAAAGCTGTGTTTGACTGTTTTAACTGCTTTTAAATGCTTAATGAGATACATAGAGATGTATAATGCTTAGACTAATGTGCTAGATGATGTAACATGCCTACCTTGATGTTTATTCATGTTGATATATGTGATATATGCTTAGTTTATCATGCGATGATAGATTTAGGTGAACTTAAATGAACATAAGGCGTTTGTTAGACAACCTAGTATATTTAAATTATTTCATAACCTTAATAATAATATTATGAATACAATCATGAGATTCTTGTGTTTATGAAACACGTAATTGAATATGAATTTTCGATATGAGAGAAAGGATGATTCTGTCAACAACATATTTCTATCTGTAAGAAAGGGTTATTAAGTGACGCCTCTTGACAATGCTCCACCCGATCTGGGAATCATCTGATTATTGATTGTTGATTTGAAATATTTAATTTAAAAGGAAGAATCTCTTTATAATATGATTATGATTGTAACGTAATATAATCCCTCTAAAATTAAATAATATGAAGTAGTAATTGACCAATGACACAACGGGCTTGTGTCGGTCATAGCCTTCCAACATGATAGAAAAGTAGTTCTTATTTTTGAATCATTGTCGTTTCGTGCTACAACCAAGGGCTTTGATTTCGAAATAAGAAATATTTGTCTATTACATAGAGATGTGTATATTGAATAAGAATCTAAAGGTCGTTACGTGCCACAGCCGTGGGCCTTTGGGGACTGATTCAATTGTACGGAATGTTGGGTTAGACTTGACTTAGAATATTGAGTTTGTCGTCCCACAGCCGTGACTCAATTATTCAAGAGGCTAAAGTTTGATTAGGGAATAACATTAGATGTAATTGACAAGAGTTGTCTGCCTATTGAACATTACATGATGTTTCGTGCCACAGCCGGGGTTGTGTAATGGAATCTAGGATCCCTATTCCCACTAGCATTATGAATGCTTAATTTTTCACGTAGGGGGTTGAATAAATTAGATAAACTAGTGGGGGCCACTTATGAATAAAGACCCGATTCATATAGTGTTTTAAAATAAAATCGAATATTTGCTAAGTGTTGTTATGTGTTTATCATTTATAGATTTACAATATACATTATGTCTTCTGCACTATCGCTCAGGAGCATACTGGATGCTCACAAATTGACTGGTCCTAATTATGCTGGCTGGCTTCGAAACTTGAGAATTGTTCTCAGGATTGAGAAGCTGGAATACGTGATTGACTCACCTAAGCCTACTGAACCTGCTAGTGATGCACATAATGATGAACATGTTGTGTATCGTAAGTGGATAGATGATGCAAATGTTGCTCAATACATCATGCTATCTTCCATGAACATTGAGCTACAGAAGCAACATGAGCATATGGATGCTCACACTATCCTAATGTATCTATAAGAGTTGTATGATGTGGCGGGGAGGACAGCTCGATATGAGATATCGAAGGAGCTGTTCGGTTGTAGGATGTCTGAGGGATCATCTGTGAATGACCATGTACTTAAGATGATCAATTTGATTGAACGTCTTGGACAACTTGGTTTTGCCATGGATGGGGAGCTGAGCCAAGACTTGATCTTGCAATCGCTTCCGAGTTCGTTCTCGCAGTTTGTTGTGAACTTTCATATGAATAAGTTGGATGTCAGCCTGCCTGAACTCCACAACATGTTGAAGACTGCGGAATCGAATTTTCCCCTAAGAAGAGTTCTGTTCTTCTAATTGGTGAAGGTTCTAATCCTAAGAAAAGGAAGAGGAACCCTTCCAAGAAGAAGAAAGTAGGTGAGAAAACGCCGGTTCCACCAAAAGCTGAAGACCCCAAGAGCAAAGTTGTTTGCTTTCACTGTAACAAGGCGGGGCACTGGAAGAGGAACTGCAAGGTTTACCTTGCAGAATTGAAGAAGAAGAAGGGTAGTGAGACTATCGCTTCTGATTCAAGTATGTTCATGATAGAAGTGAATATGTCATTAAATCAAATTTCTACTTGGGTATTAGATACCGCCTGTGGTTCTCAAATCTGCAATTTGTTGCAGGGACCAAGGAGAAGTAGGATTCTTGAGGAAGAGGAGGTGATTCTACTGATGGGAAATGGAGCAAGAATTGCTGCTGAAGATGTAGAATCATTTCATTTACATATGCCTACGGGCAAGACTATTATTTTAAATAATTGTTATTTTGTTCCCTCGATTGTGAGGAATATTATTTCTATTCCCATGTTAGACTTGGCTGGATTTTCATTTATTATTGAGAATAATGAATGTTATATTTTTAGAGATAATATTCTTTATGGACGTGGTACTTTAAATAATGGTCTGTATAAATGTGACATAATTTACTTCAGATTGAACAAACTAATAAAAGAAAAGGGATGATGAAAATCTCACTTTATAGTGGCACTGCAGTCTCCATTTAGTAGACATGGAGAGAGGACTGCAAATTTGTTAGGAATGGTACACACAGATGTATGTGGACCAATGTCTAAGCAAGCCATGGGTGGATTTTCATACTTCATTACTTTCATGGATAATAGATCTAGATTCGGATATGTGTTTGATGAAACACAAGTCTGAAGTCTTTGAAAAGTTCAAAGAGTATAAGTATGAAGTGGAGAAACAAACCAAACATAGTATTATAACTCTTCGATCAGATCGAGGTGGTGAATACTTTAATGGAGTGTTTCCTAGATTATCTCAAAGTAAATGGTATAGTCTCTCAGTGGACTCCTCCAGATTGGTATCTGAAAGGAGAAATCGAACTTTGTTAGACATAGTTCGGTCCATGATGAGCTATGCAAATCTTCCAGTATTCCTATGGGGTTATGCATTGGAAACCTCAGCATATTTACTGAATAAGGTGCCTTCCAAATCTGTTCCTCAAACTCCGTATGAGATATGGAAAGTAAGGAAACCGGGTCTTAAACACGTTAAGATTTGGGGATGTCCAGCTTATGTCAAGTAAGTTGACCCAAATAAGCTGGAATATCGATCCGTAAAATGTAGTTTTGTGGGATATCCTAAAGAGACTTTAGGGTATTACAATTAGACCGATCATCGGGTGTTTGTCTCCAGACATGCTACCTTCTTGGGAAAGGAGTTTATCCTTGAAGGAAACAGTGGGAGCAAAATTGAACTTGATGAAGTTCAAGAAGCACAAACTACTACGGATTAAGTGGAAACACCTGTTCTAACTGAACAACCTTTTGTGGAACAACCCATTCATAGAACATGGAGAGTTTCTCGCCAACCTGAGAGGTAATATGGCCTTGTCATTAAGAATGACAATGAGTTGTCGATCATTGATAATGACGACCCTGTGACCTATAATGAGGCTATGAGTAGTGTTGACTCAGAGAAATGGCATAGTGCCATGAAATCCAGAATGAAATCTATGTATACGGGATACAAAAGAATGATTAGAGAAGATGGCCAGGTGGAGACCTTTAAGGCCAGGCTTTTGGGAAAAGGATTCAAACAAAGGCAATGGATTGACTTTGATGAAACCTTTTACCTGTTGCCCTGTTAAAATCAGTTCGGATTTTGCTTGCGATTGCTGCTTACTACAACTATGAGATCTGGCAATTAGCCAGATGGTTTTCTTTCCAAGGGAAAAGAAAACCTAGTGTGTAAGCTATTGCGAACCATATGTGGTTTAAAGCAAGCTTCTCGAGATATGGAACATCCGTTTTGATGAGACAATCAAAGAGTTTGGTTTTATCAAAAACGTAGATAAACCATGTGTCTACAAAAGGTTAGCGGGAGCGCGGTAACATTTCTTGTATTGTATTGAATTAGAGTTGAAACACATAACAACATAGCAGACCCACTCACAAAGCTACTTTATGAAATTCACTTTGATCGTCATAAAGACAAGATGGGTATTAGATACCAGAGTGATTGGCTTTAGTACAAGTGGGAGATTAAAAGGAATATGTCCTAAGTCCAATCATGTATGAGGATTTAGGAATAACTTTTATGTAATCTGTTTTGATTTCATTGATATTAATAAAAGACTTGTTTTGTTTTTATTACGGGCTCAATCTATTTAAGTGTTTAAATAAGATATAGCATAGTTTAGAGTAAAGCTTTTTATGGATTATGATGAGATCATAATAGTGAGACCTAAAAGATGATAACTCTAAACTTAAATAGTTCCTGATCATAGGATTACTAACTGGTAATTAATAATCCGCAAAGATCGGTACATACTATGCTTGCTTCATTATGAAGGATGTCTGTTCTCATAGACATTTGTGTGGTGACACTATAGCTAGTATGTAGATGCTTATTATAGAATTAGTTCACTGAACATGACTCGCACAGCTGAACAATTGATGGAGTTCACTCACGTGTCAGCAGTTGTTCACATAGTGATAGTTGTACAAGTATCCTTAGACTTGAGGTCATCATAGTCATCTTGTGTACACTGAACTATGCTTTGGTTTAGTTCTTAGTCTCCAGGGACAATTATTAGGGCTCTACTGGGTATAGGAATTTGTACACGAAGATAGTGTATGATCAATAAAGGAGCTACCCCTTCCAGTGAAGGAAGCGAATGTTCAAGGCTGATCCACTTATGCTAGTTCAGGAATCTCTGGCCAGAGTGAATGAAATTAGAAAGGAGTTTCTAATTTGCATAGAACTAAGCATAGTGAATGGTAAGCAAGTGATTAGATTAGATAGGCTTGACACGAGATCCATGCCTTGTATTTAATCGGGACATTGTAGGGTAGAAGGAGTTTATTGTATGGTAACTATTCACTGAATAGGTTCTTGGTATTCTAAGCAGTGAATTCATATTATCCGGATAGTCGCGATATGCTGAGAAGTATCCCTCACGATGTAGAATAAATGTGATTAATTAATTAATCATATTTAATAAATTAGAGAATTTATATAAATAATGATAAAATAGTTTTATTATTGTTTATTTCTACTACCGGCTTAATATTGAACCTACAGGGTCACACCATAAAAAGATAATGATTTAATGGTGGAGGAATTAATTAATAATGGCTAATAATTATTTATTTGTGAAATAAATTATTAATTGGCAAATTTAATAATTGATTAAATGAGATTTAATTGATTATAAATTAATTAAGAAAAGTTCTTAATATTATTAATTAAGGATTTAATTTTTGGAAATTAAATCAAGAGAGAGAATTATTTCTAAAGTGTTTAGAAAAAGGATTAATAATTAAAATGTGTTTTAATTATTAATGAGAATAATAAATGGGATAATAATAATAATATTTATGGAAAAATTTCAGCTGAAAATTTTGCCTATAAATATACTATTATAAACCCTATTTTAATTCTAACCCAAAAACCCAAAAGTTTTTAGAAAACCTAATTCTCTCTACCTCCTCCTCCTCCTTAACGTCGTTTTCTTGGTGGATACCGGTGGAATGCTTCACGTTTGAGGAGCAGCTGCTAAGGATCTCCGACCGTTACTTTTGGATCGCTATTAAAGGTTAGTAATCGATCCATATGTTTTTACCACGATTTATATGCTTTTATTTGGATTTTATATGTGTAAAAGTGTTTTGCCAAGCCTCCGCTGCGATTAAAAATCCAACAAAATCTAGATTCGGACGTGTATTTGATGAAACACAAGTCTGAAGCCTTTGAAAAGTTCAAATAATATAAACATGAAGTGGAGAAACAAACCAAACATAGTATTATAACTCTTCGATCAGATCGAGGTGGTGAATACTTGAATGGAGAGTTTCTAGATTATCTCAAAGAAAATGGTATAGTCTCCCAGTGGACTCCTCCATATACTCCACAGTTGAATGGGGTATCTGAAAGGAAAAATCGAACTTTGTTAGACATGGTTCGGTCCATGATGAGCGATGTGAATCTTCCAGTATTCCTATGGGGTTATGCATTGAAAACCTCAGAATATTTACTGAATAAGGTGCCTTCCAAATCTGTTCCTCAAACTCCATATGAAATATGGAAAGAAAGGAAACCGAGTCTTAAACACGTTAAGATTTGGAGATGTCCAGCTTATGTCAAGAAAGTTGACCCAGATAAGCTGGAATCTCGATCCGTAAAATGTAATTTTGTGGGATATCCTAAAGAGACTTTGGGGTATTACTTTTACACCGATCATCGGGTGTTTGTCTCCAGACATGCTGCCTTCTTGGAAAAGCAGTTTATCCTTGAAGGAAACAGTGGGAGAAAAGTTGAACTTGATGAAGTTCAAGAAGCACAAACTACTACGGATCAAGTGGAAACACCTGTTCAGACTGAACAACCTTCTGTGGAACAGCCCATTCGTAGGACAGGGAGAGTGTCTCGCCAACCTAAGAGGTATTATGGCTTTGTCATTGAGAATGACAATGAGTTGTCAATCATTGATGATGACGACCCTGTGACCTATAATGAGGCTATGAGTAGTGTTGACTCAGAGAAATGGCATAGTGCCATGAAATCCGAAATGGAATCTATGTATACCAACCAAGTATGGACTCTGGTTGAGGCACCTGAAGGTGTTAAGCCTATTAGGTGCAAGTGGGTATACAAAAGAAAGATTGGAGCAGATGGCCAGGTGGAGACCTATAAGGCTAGGCTCGTGGCAAAAGGATTCAAACAAAGGCAAGGGATTGACTTTGATGAAACTTTTTCGCCTGTAGCTCTGTTAAAATCAATTCGGATTTTGCTTGCGATTGTTGCTTACTACGACTATGAGGTCTGGCAAATGGACGTGAAAACGGCCTTCCTCAATGAGGAACTTGAGGAGGAAGTGTATATGATACATCCAGAGGGTTTTCATTCCAAGGGAAAAGAACACATAGTATGTAAGCTGCTGCGAACCATATATGGTTTAAGGCAAGCTTCTCGTAGATGGAACATCCATTTTGATGAGAAAATCAAAGAGTTTGGTTTTATCAAAAACATAGATGAACCATGTGTCTAAAAGAAGGTTAGTGGGAGCGCGGTAACATTTCTTGTATTGTATATAGATGACATACTTCTTATAGGAAATGATATATCGATGCTGCAATCAGTCAAAGTATGGCTATCAAAGAACTTCACCATGAAGGACTTGGGAGAAACATCCTACATTCTCGGTATGAAGATCTATAGAGATAGATCTAGAAGAATGATAGGTATTACCCAGGGTACATACATCCAGAAAGTGCTTAAAAGGTTTAGCATGGAAAACTCCAAAAGAGGTCTCATACCGATGAGCCATGGAGTGTCCCTTTCCGAAAAAATGTCTGCTAAGACACCTGAGGAAAGAGAGTGTATGAGTAAGATTCCTTATGCTTCAGCAATAGGATCTATCATGTACGCGATGTTGTGTACTAGCCTTGATGTTGCTTATTCAATTAGTGTGACGAGCATATATCAGTCCAATCCAGGTGAAGACCACTGGAAAGCAGTGAAGAACATCCTTAAGTACTTGCGAAGGACTAAGGACATTTTTCTTGTTTTTGGTGGTGAATCTGAGTTGAAAATAGAGGGTTATACTAACTCTAGTTTTCAATCAGAAAGTGATAGCAAATCCATGTCAGGGTACGTGTTTACTCTGAATGGTGGTGCGATTAGTTGGAAGAGTTCCAAACAGTCTACAACTGCTGACTCCACAGCGGAAGTAGAATATATAGCTGCAAGTGAGGCTGCAAAAGAAGTCGTTTGGATGAGGAAATTTGTTTCTGAGTTGGGAGTTTTTCCTAGCGTTGAAGAGCCTATTGTGTTGTATTGTGATAACAACGCAATAATAGCACAAGCCAAGGAACCTAGGTCTCATAAAAATTCCAAACATGTCCTGCAGCGGTTTCATCTGATTAGGGAGATTGTTGAAAGAGGAGATGTCAACGTCGAGAGAGTTGACACACATAACAACATAGCAGACCCTTTAACAAAGCCACTTTCTCAAAGTCACTTTGATCGTCATAAAGACAAGATGGTTATTAGATACCAAAGTGATTGGCTTTAGTACAAGTGGGAGATTGAAAGAGATGTGTCCTAAGTCCAATCATGTATGAGGATTTAGGAATAACTTTTATGTAATCTGTTTTGATTTTATTGATATTAATAAAAGACTTATTTTGTTTTTTATTGCGGACTCTGTCTATTTTAAGTGTTTAAATAAGATACACCACAGTTTAGAGTAAAGCTTTTTTAATGGATTGTGATGAGATCATAATAATGAGACCTAAAAGATGATAACTCTAAACTTAAATAGTTCCCGGTCATAGGATTACTAACTGGTAATTAATAATCCGCAAAGATCGGTACATACTATGCTTGCTTCATTATGAAGGCTGTCTGTTCTCATAGACATTTGTGTGGTGACACTAAAGCTAGTATGTAGGTGCTTATTATAGAATAAGTTCACTGAACATGACTCACACAGCTGAACAACTGATGGAGTTCACTCACGTATCAGTAGTTGTTCACATAGTGATAGTTGTACAAGTATCCTTAGACTTGAGGTCATCATAGTCATCTTGTGTACACTGAACTATGCTTTGGTTTAGTTCTTAGTCTCCAGGGACAATTATAAGGGCTCTACTGGGTATAGGAATTTGTACACGGAGATAGTGTATGATCAATAAAGGATCTACCCCTTCCAGTGAAGGAAGAGAATGTTCAATGCTGATCCACTTATGCTAGTTCAGGAATCTCTGGCCAGAGTGAATGAAATTAGAAAGGAGTTTCTAATTTATATTAAATAGAACTAAGCATAGTGAATGGGAAAGCAAATGATTAAATAAGATAGGCTTGACACAAGTTCCATGCCTTATATTTAATCGTGACATTGCAGGGTGGAAAGAATTGATTGTACGGTAACTACTCACTGAATGGGTTCTTGGTATTCTAAGCAGTGAATTCGTATTATCCGGATAGTCGCGATATGCTGAGAAGTATCCCTCACGATGTAGAATAAATATGATTAATTAATTAATCATATTTAATGAATTAGAGAATTTATATAAATAATGATAAAATAGTTTTATTATTATTTATTTCTACTACCGGCTTAATATTGAACCTACAGGGTCACACCATAAAAAAGAATGATTTAATGGTGGAGGAATTAATTAATAATGGCTGGTAATTATCTATTTGTGAAATAAATAATTAATTAGCAAATTTAATAATTGATTAAATGAGATTTAATTAATTATAAATTAATTAAGAAAAGTTCTTAATATTATTAATTAAGAATTTAATTTTGGAAATTAAATTAAGTGAGAGAATTATTTCTAAAGTGTTTAGAAAAAGGATTAATAATTAAAAGGTGTTTTAATTATTAGTTAATAGGTTAATAAGAATAAAGGGTTAATAATAATAATATTTTATGGGAAAATTTTCAGCTGAAAATTTTGCCTATAAATATACTATTATAAACCCTTATTTTGCCTCAACCTAAAAATTTCAAAACCCTAATTCTCTCCACCACCTCCTCCTCCTCCATTACATCGATTTCTTGGTGGATACGGGTGGAGTGCTTCATACTTGAGAGCAGCTGCTAAGGATCTCCGCTCGTGGTTCTTGGATCGCTTTTAAAGGTTAGAAACGATCCCTCGATTTAAATCATGATCTGTATGCGTATTATATGGATTTTATATCAAGAAAAATGTTTTACCATGCTTCTGTGATAGATAAAATCCTACAGTTACTTTTTATATGCTATAAAGTTTAAGAGCGCTTATGTGTCTTTTTAACTGGGTAACAGTGATGAGTTATGCACTTCAGCTCGCTCTTGCAGAATTCAGGCTCTCCTCATCTTTCTCAGTAATTCGAGAACTCCTCACCAGCAGAAATAAGGCTCACCTCTCTAAAAACTTCATGTTCTTCTCACCTTAAAGGATTTAGGCTCACCTCTCCAAAGGATTCAAGCTCACCTACTTAAGGGATTCAGGCTCACCTATTCAAGGGATTCGAGCTCACCACTCTAACAGGTGCGCTAGCCTTACTTTCCTGGAAGAAGCCCCGACCCTCATCAATGGAAGGATTTAGAAGAAGATTTGGGGAACCCACCACACTTGAACTATTATGAAGACTTGAATTGACTGTTGATGAACTCTTATTCCCGAGGAAGCGTTGATGCGACATGAGTATGAAAAGGCTTCCCAAAAATCAAGGCACACCTAGGTCCTCCCCTCTCAAGTAAATTATGGAGTTAGGGCACTTTGATGTGGCATATTAGCCTGAAGGCACTTTGAAGGGTCAAACATTGATAACTTCATGCTTGAGTTCCCGCCTCATTCCAAGGATGACGCTAGGGAACTCATAGCGACCCTAAGAGGAGTGGAACCTTCTGAGAACGTGCCAAATGTACCCCTGGTGGGCCCTATATATTAATGAGGCTCTTATTAACATCCTCAAGCTAGCTCTGGAGATGAAGGTAGTTGATCGCAATGTCTACAATGATTTCATGTTAGTGACTCCTCATATTTGTTGTGAAAGGCTCTTCAAGTTCTTCAATAAAGGTAGGGTGAGCCCATCCAAAGGGATTAGAATCAAAAGGCAGATGCATTGATAAAGTTGAGCTCTCAAAGAGAGGCCGTACTACTTGGAAATATTTTCCATGAAATTTCAAGTCAAGGCTAGCGTGTCTGATAAATTTACCATAAAGATAGCGACCCCGGGGCCTACATTGATGACCCTTTCCGGGACTATGTCAAAATGGAGAATTTACCTCAAAATAGGATGGAAACATGAACTATCAGATATCAAACGACATTCTATCTTATTTATGACAAGGTTCTACAAGGGAGGTTTCAACACACCGATACTGAGGTGTATGGATAGATTAGAGGGAACTTACTTAAAAATAAATTACACGAAGACATTAGTGACAATCACCCCGGGGTAGCGTTGATGAGGCCTCATGTCCCCGGGACAACATTGAAGAGATCAATTGGGTAGTGATAATGTTGGACATATGGTGTTAACTCAAATAGCACAAAAAGAGCACTATAATATTTTGATTCCTTGTCGCATCTCTAATTATAACAAAGAATCGGGGGTGGTGGTACTACCGAAACACCTCTTCCAACATGATATTAAAAATTGTAGGGCAAGGCCAACATCTAGTGACATGAGGCCGCAAATTTGGAATCTTGTAATATGAGACTTCTTGACCCCGTTGACGATTGATGATAGGCCATTCCGTAAGTCCATACATTATGAATCGATCTCAATGTATGTGCTAAAGACAATCTGTCAGCAAGGAGAATTATTTGAAGACTCGATCAGTTATCTTAAAGCACTTAAAAAATTCAAAAAACATTATGATCTGCACGAGACAACGCGGGTCTCTTGAGGCTGACACTTATGATTCGGCGTCTTCTTGCATGAGTCATGAAGGTAGGGACATTGTCCTCTATGTGAGGTCGATAAGAGCTCACAATAATTTTATAAGGATCTTATTTGTAATATATATTTTACAAGAAGGTGAAGATAAAATGCTCTATTCTCTAATAGCCAATCTTCAATAATGTGAGGCCAACTAACCATCGTGTATGAAGCAAGTTTAGAGTCAATATCTTGCGGTATGAGACCGGTATGAAAGATATCAAAATTGTGCTCCTAAAAATCACAAGACCTCTCCAAATCATTCAACTTTTTGGTTGACTTGCGGAGATCCCTCCTCAAGTCCTTGATGTAAACCTCATTCTCTAGTCCGAAGTTAGAAGTAATCAATATAGAATCTTTTTACGGCGTAGAGCTTATGTGAAAAAGATCCCACCCAAAGTTGAGCTCTATGATCACAACGTTATTATCCACAATATCAATAGACCAAGAATTCACGTCAATCACGCATAACACCCTTAAATTGGCCTATGTCTGAGCTACTGCATTAGAAGACGGTGAAAGAAGGCTAGAGTCCTTGCCCTACTTTGGTAATCAGTTTGAGCAATCATTTGGAGGTGATCCCCCAACAAAGGTTCACTTCTTCGGCTCCTCACTCGGAAAGGCTTCTTGTTTAGATGCACATTCAACGTAGTAACTGGACCTTTCCCATACGTCACTTCAAGGAGGAATAATACTTTCTTGATTCCACATTGCATTCATAATGACAACATGAAATCGGGGGGTAGTTGTTATGCCCAAATATGGACATGGGGTCTAAACATGCCTATTACAAGAATTATTAATAATATTGGGCTTAATAAACAAGCTCAAGAATATGGAAGAGCTCTCCTAATTTGTATATGGATCGGGACCATGTACCGTATGTTGACCACGACTTCGCATGATGACACGTGGGAATATATAAAGGAGTATAGTCATGTCCACCTCTAACTAGGAGGTGACGCCTGCCCATTTCTTACTAGTAGGTGAGTCATGTATGTCTCTCCAACAGGAAGGGGGCATGTCCACCTCTTACTAGGAGGTGAGTCCTGCCCTCCTCTTACAAGAAAGTGAGTCTTGCCCTCCTCTTACTAGGAGGTGAGTCTTATCCGCCTCTCCAGCAGTAAGGGGGTCATGTGCACCTCTCAACAAGATTGGAGTCTTGTCCACCTCTCAATCGGGAAGGGAGTCTTGTCCACCTCTCAACAAGACAGGGATCAAGTCCACCTCTCAACAAGAGGGGAAGTCCTTTCCTCACACTACTAAGAGGGGAGTCTGTTAGTGTAGGTGCCCTAGAAGCAATACATTATTCTTTTATAATCTTTATGTCAGTTGATCATTCAATAAATGTATTTATTATGACCTTAATTACTGCGATATTTTGTTAGCATAATAAATGTCCTTAGAATCATGATACAAATTGTATAGTTTAAGTACATAACTTGAACTTGAGATTATATAATATATCATATTCTTAAAGGTCCCTAGTCGAGTATTATTATATAGGACATAATAATACATAGATAGACTAGTATGTTGTTTGATAAGATAACCACATCTCATTGGTTATAAGTATGGGGATACTAAAGTCAATACATAGGTACATGTGAGAGTACATGACACTGGTCAGACCCATAGTGAGATTCTTCATGTTTAATAAAGTCATAAGAAAGACTCACAGTGATAATGGTGTAACGATCCTTTGACTTGAAATCATTATATTTCTATACGAGGATTAATATACTTTGACTACATTAAAAGTTACTTTTGATCGGGTGATGATAAAAGTGGGCATCGGGTATATCATGAGTCGTATGAGAAATATGAATGATAGATAAAGGATTTAACCCTCCTATAATTAGGAGAGATATTATTGGCCTCTTGATTGAGTGAAATTATAAAAGCATGGTCATGCTTAAATAATGATTTGTCTCGATAATCTACTCATGGATCAAGTAAACCCGGATTAAATGTTGAAGAGGATGACTAAATACATGCCTCGAGTTTAATCTATAATATGTATGGTTAAAGGGATTATATTACACGAAAAACATTAATCACGAAAGGTTTTATCTAATCACGATTTAATTGTTGTTTAATTGGGTAACAATGATGTATTACTAGATACCGCTCATTATTTATAATTTTATTAGAGAATAAAATTATTACCAATTAAATAATAGCCTATAGGGTCGCACAAATAGAGCACTTAATGGAATAGTTAATTTAAATTATGGATTTAAATTAATTGACGATTATTTGAATTTTATTATAATTAAGTAAGACTTAATTGAGATAATATAAATTTGAATTAAAAGGAATGTTTTTGCCCATAATAATTAAGTATGACTTAGTTATTAATTAAATAATAGAAATTCGTTTTTATTATTTAATCCAATACCTACTAGGGTTGGGCTTTGCTGTTATGGGCCTTTTTAATCAGCCATTATAAATACATAATGATAGGTTAAAGAGGCTTGTACGTTTTTGAGAAAACCCTAGCAGCAAAGAGAGGCAGAGGCAATTCAGATCGTCAAGAAGGAGGCTAGTACATCCATTCCGTAGTCAAGTTCGTGAGACGTTCTTGAAGGTGCTCGTGTGGATACCATAGAGGTGTTTCTCCGAGAGGTAGACATAAAACGTGATAGCTAGGATCTCCGTTGAGTTCGTAAAAGTTAAGCTCTTGAAAGGTATGATTCGTTATCTCCATAATCTGCCCATAATTATACATGGATCCTGTTTTTGGGTATTGAAATTTTTGTTTTATTTACGTTTATCCGCTGCATTTTATGTCTTCGAAACCCAACAATAGTATTAGAGCTACGTGTATAAGGGGCTGATTTGGTTACCTGTTTACTTTATTTTTACAAGTATGCATGTGTGATGAGTCTACCATGATAACAGTTATGTTATATGAGTCTGCCATGATAACATTTATGTTATATGAATGATATGATGAATCTGTTAATGATCTATATGATGATACTGGTATGTTTAAGATCTGCCATAACTCATATGTATGCGATCTCTTAAAATATGTATACTGATACATGTTTTTGGTAACTGGGATATGGATCGTGTGTATACTGATACATGCTTCTGGAATAGTATTCTGATACATGTTTTGCTAGTATGTCATCTTTATATGATCTATCATGTTCTTTAATGGTTACTTGAGCATGGTGCATAGGTATGGACTTAAGACCTTAGTTGTAATGGTTTATTCTTTTGGTTTGTAATAAATACGACTTGCATGTCGTTTTTAATTTGTAGTTGTTTTATCTCGAATGTAACTCGAGTTCTTTTGTAAGTTCATTAGTATAATTCTTAATGTAACATCCAAGAAGGACAAGGGAAAGAGGAGGCATCCTATGGAGGCCAAGGAGACAATGGAAGCAATAAAGAAGACATATGTAATAGTTATTTTTACACCATAGACTGACCTTGATCTTTTCATTAGCCTGAAAAGATCACATAGGATTGGGCCATAACTATTGCACGTTTACTTTACACACTTTTCATATGATGTATACATAGTATGTGTAGAGTAGAAAATGCATGTTTTAATTAGATTAATGATACATGTATGTATTAGATACATCACCCATGCCATGCCTTTAAACAAGATAAAATCTGTAACGACTCAAGATTTAAAATTAACAAACGATCATGAGATTCTCATGTTTATGAAACACGGAATAAAATACGAATTTTCTTTATTTCTGACATGGGGCGATTTTGTCAACAACGGGTTCATAGAACTTGTAAGGCTGTGGGTTTTAAGCGAGACCGATGTGACTCCTCCACTACCTGGAAATCAAACCATTGACGAGTATTGATTTGAAATATTTTATTCAAGGAAAAATTGGGAATCTCTTTATGATGGGATCATGATCGTTCTAAATTAAAAATCCCTAAGTAAAAATATTAAGTTTTAATCAGATGCTTTCCAATGAATGAACACTTCATTAAATCCTAGATCGATAAGGGGAAGGGCTGTCAGTGGCAGGGGACTCCTATCTATCATGGTGAAATGCGATGAATATAAATGGTTATATTCGGACGTTGTATCATTGGGTCTAACTTAACTGAGTCATCATAATAAGGTGAATATAAACAGTTATATTCAACTATTATGAACTTAGAAGCATAGAGTTTGGTTAAAAATCTATTAGATAGATAAGATCAATTAGTTGTTCACCAAATTATCCAAGAATTATATATGATATAATTGACAACTGTTGTCTACCTAAATAATCATGTTTTAAGGATACCAGTGGTTGACTTAGAACATGACGAAATATGGATCTTGGCTCACTAGAAAGATTTATGGGATATACTTTCCGAATTAATAGTTAGGGCTATTAATTTGATAAAAAAATAGTGGGAGATATATTATGAATATATCATAATCATATGAACATAAATTTTAACTCAGACAATCTAATGTTTATTTTGCACTTTTATTATTGTAGATACTGAGTAATGGCAAACAACACAAACACACTATCCGTACGTTCAGTCCTTGAGAAGGACAAGCTGACAGGAGGATACAACTTCCTAGACTGGCAGAGAAATTTGAGGATTGTCCTCAGGCACGAGCGCAAGCTTCATGTCATTGATATTCCTCCTCCAGGCCCCCTTCCTGAGGGTGCTACTGCTGATGAACGAGCAGCACGCACAAGGGATGAGAATGATGCAAATGATGTTGCATGTCTTATGTTGGCAACTATGAGTGCTGAGCTTCAAAGACAGCATGTGCATATGGATGCATATACTATCAATGAGCACTTGCAAAGCATGTTTGCAAGCCAAACTCGTCAAGAAAGGTTCAACACGAGTAAGTCACTTTTTAATTGCAAATAAGGGGCGAGTGAACCAGTTGGCCCACATGTTCTGAAGATGATTGGTTACATTGAGTACCTTGAAACTTTAGGTTTCCCGATTAGGTCCGGAAACTGGTATTGACCTTATCATGAATTCTTTGAACAACAAATTCACTCAGTTTGTTGTGAACTACAATATGAATGAATTTGACAAAACACCTACTGAATTGTTGCATATGTTGAGAACATATGAGACCAACATGAAGACAGCTGAACCTGCTCCCATACTGATGGTGGGAAATAAAGGTAAGGCCAAAGGGAAGGGCAAATGGAAGGGTAAGAAGAAGATTGGATCTGATTCTACACCCAAGCCAAAGTCAGGTCCCAAACAGGCTTTAAAGCCTAAAGGTGGTGTGGCCAAGGGTGAATGTCACTACTGTAAGAAAGATGGTCACTGGAAGAGAAACTGTCCAATTTACTTGGAGGATCTGAAGAAAAAGAAAGCAGTTCAGATTTCTGGATCAGGTATTTATGTTATAGAAGTCAATTTGTCTATTTCTACATCTTGTGTATTTGATACTGGAAGTGCTTCTCACATTTGTATAAATGTGCAGGGCCTGCAGAGAAGTAGAACTTTGGCTAAGGGAGAAGTGGACCTAAGAGTAGGCAATGGAGTAAAAGTTGTTGCTTTAGCTGTAGGGACTTATTATTTATATATGCTCTCTGGGCTTGTTTTAGAACTAGAAGACTGTTTTTACGTGCCTGCGATTCGCAGAAACATTATTTATGTTTCTTGTTTGGACAAGAAAGGTTTTTCATTTACAATAAAGAACAACAGTTGCTCTTTTGCTTTGAATGATTTAACCTAAGGTGTTGCGCATTTATTTAATGGTTTATATGTTCTTGATTTAGATAACCCTGTCTGTAATATAGAAAACAAACGACTTAAAATGAATGACTCAAATCAAACATACCTCTGGCATTGTCGTCTAGGCCACATAAATGAGAAACGCATATCCAAATTATATAAGGATGGATACTTGGATAAGTTTGATTTTGAATCATACCAAGAATGCGAATCTTATTTGCTTGGTAAGATGACTAAAGCCCCTTTCACTGGTAAGGGTCAAAGGGCCACTAAACGTCTGGAGCTAATACATAGTGATGTATGTGGCCCAATACGTGTAATGGCTAGAGGAGGCTACTACTACTTCATAACATTTACTGATGATTTCAGTAGATATGGATATGTATATCTTATGAAGAACAAATCCGATTCTTTTGAAAAATTTAAAGAATACAAGGTTGAAGTAGAGAAGCAAATTGGCGGAGATGCAAGTATGAAGATCTTACGATCCGATCGTGGGGGTGAATACTTAAGCACCGAATTTAGAGAGTATTTGAAAGAGTGTGGTATTGTATCACAACTCACTCCGCCAGGAACAACAAGGTGCGATCGATGATGAGTCATGCAGATCTTCCAATTAGTTTCTGGAGTTACGCTCTAGAAACAACGGCTTTCACACTTAACCGTGTTCCTACTAAGAAGGTTCAAAAGACTCCATATGAGATATGGAAGGAGAAACGGTCAGGCATGAAGTTTATGAAAGTTTGGGGATGTAAGGCGTTTGTGAAACGTCAAGAATCTGACAAGCTTGGACCTAAATCCGAAGAGTGCATTTTTGTAGGATACCCTAATGAAACAAAGGCGTATTATTTTTATAATCTTTCTGAGCAGAAAGTGTTTATTGCTCGAGATGCTGTCTTCATGGAAAGAGATTTTGTTTCCAAAAGAAACAGTGGGAGAACTATAGATCTCGATGAAGATCGAGAACCGCAAAATAGCATTGAACCTGAAGTGGAACAAGAGCAGAATAATGATAATGCTCAACAAACATATGTTGTTCGTAGATCTGGTAGATTTCGCCATGAGCCAGAGAGATATGGATTTCTCATGACTCAGTGTGGTGATTTGATGCTCATAGATGAAGATGAGCCTCTCACATACCAAGATGCTATGAACAGTCCAGAATCTAAGAGATGGCTTGAAGCCATGAAATCCGAGATAAATTCCATGTACGAAAACCAAGTATGGACTTTGGTTGATCCACCTGAAGGGGTAAAACCCATAGGGTGCAAATGGGTTTTTAAGAAGAAAAAGGGCATGGATGGAAATGTTCAGACCTATAAAGCTAGGCTGGTTACAAAAGGTTTCAAACAAATTCATGGTATTGACTATGATGAAACTTTCTCACCAGTGGCTATGGTCAAGTCTATAAGGATTTTACTTTTCATTGCAGCATTCCATGATTATGAAATCTGGCAAATGGATGTCAAAACAGCCTTCCTTAATAGAAGCCTTGAAGAGGATGTGTACATGACACAACCTGAGGGTTTTGTCGATCCAAGGAATGCTGGCAAGGTATGCAAATTGCGTCGATCCATTTATGGATTGAAGCAATCCTCTAGGAGATGGAATATCCATTTTGATGAAATAGTCACAGAGTATGGCTTTGTTCAAAACGAAGATGAACCGTGTATTTACAAGAAGGTCAGTGGGAGCTATGTGGCATTTATAGTACTATATGTTGATGATATACTACTAATGGGGAATGACATACCTTCTCTAAAGGCTGTTAAGACTTGGTTAGGGAGCAATTTCTCCATTAAAGACTTAGGAGAGGCATCCTACATTCTAGGAATGAGGATCTATAGAGAAAGATCTAGAAGGATGATCAGTCTAAGTCAGAGCACATACATTGATAAGGTTTTGCATCATTTTGGAATGCAAAATGCAAAAAGGGGATATGTCCCCGTGTCTCAAGGGATAACGATCTCTATGGACCAGTGTCTGAAATCATTGGATGAGAAGGACCACATGAATAAAGTTCCATATACTTCAGCAATTGGATTTATCATGTATGCAATGGTATGTACTCGCCCTAGATGTCTCGTATGCTTTGAGCATGACGAGCAGATACCAGTCTAATCCGGGTGAAGGTCACTGGACGACAGTTAAGAATATTCTTAAGTACCTGAAAAGAACTAATTCATTCTTGGTGTATGGAGGAGAAGAGAAACTCGTTGTAAAAGGTTACACCGATGCAAGTTTCCAAACAGACAGAGATGATACTGTATCACAGTCTGGTTTTATGTTTTGTCTAAACGGAGGTGCTATAAGCTGGAAGAGTTCAAAGCAAGAAACAGTAGCTGATTCTATAGTGGAGGCTGAGTACGTTGCAGCTTGTGAAGCAGCTAAGGAGGCCGTTTGGATTCGAAAGTTCATTTCTGATTTGGGAGTGGTTCCATCGATCGCAGATCCCATTGATTCTATACTGCGATAATAATTGAGCCATTGCACAGGCTAAAGCACCTAGATCACACTCCCGGGCTAAACATATACTCAGGAGATTTCACCTTATTCGAGAGATTAATGAAAGGGGTGATATACACATATGTAACACACAAATGATAACATTGCAGACCCACTGACCAAAGGCTTGTCAGCAGCAGAAGCACGATGGTCACACTAGTTCCATGGGTATTAGATATATGGGTGATTGGCTCTAGTGCAAGTGGGAGATTATTAGTGTAGGTGCCCTAGAGGCAATACATTATTCTTTTATAATCTTTATGTCAGTTGATCATTCAATAAATGTATTTATTATGACCTTAATTACTGCGATATTTTGTTAGCATAATAAATGTCCTTAGAATCATGATACAAATTGTATAGTTTAAGTACATGACTTGAACTTGAGATTATATAATATATCATATTCTTAAAGGTCCCTAGTCGAGTATTATTATATAGGACTAATAATAATACATAGATAGACTAGTATGTTGTTTGACAAGATAACCACATCTCATTGGTTATAAGTATGGGGATACTAAAGTCAATACATAGGTACATGTGAGAGTACATGGTACTGGACAGACCCACAGTGAGATTCTTCATGTTTAATAAAGTCATAAGAAAGACTCACAGTGATAATGGTGTAACGATCCTTTGACTTGAAATCATTATATTTCTATACGAGGATTAATATACTTTGACTACATTAAAAGTTACTTTTGATCGGGTGATGATAAAAGTGGACATCGGGCATATCATGAGTCGTATGAGAAATATGAATGATAGATAAAGGATTTAACCCTCCTATAATTAGGAGAGATATTATTGGCCTCTTGATTGAGTGAGATTATAAAAGCTATGGCCATGCTCAAATAATGATTTGTCTCGATAATCTACTCATGGATCAAGTAAACCCGGATTAAATGTTGAAGAGGATGACTAAATACATGCCTCGAGTTTAATCTATAATATGTATGGTTAAAGGGATTATATTACACAAAAAACATTAATCATGAAAGGTTTTATCTAATCACGATTTAATTGTTGTTTAATTGGGTAACAATGATGTATTACTAGATACCGCTCATTGTTTATAATTTTATTAGAGAATAAAATTATTGCCAATTAAACAATAGCCTATAGGGTCGCACAAATAGAGCACTTAATGGAATAGTTAATTTAAATTATGGATTTAAATTAATTGATGATTATTTGAATTTTATTATAATTAAGTAAGACTTAATTGAGATAATATAAATTCGAATTAAAAGGAATGTTTTTGCCCATAATAATTAAGTATGACTTAGTTATTAATTAAATAATAGAAATTCATTTTTATTATTTAATCCAATACCTACTAGGGTTGGGCTTTGTTGTTATGGGCCTTTTTAATCAGCCAGTATAAATACATAATGATAGCTTAAAGATGCTTGTACGTTTTTGAGAAAACCCTAGCAGCAAAGAGAGGCAGAGGCAATTCAGATCGTCAAGAAGGAGGCTAGTACATCCATTCCGTAGTCAAGTTCATGAGACGTTCTTGAAGGTGCTCGTGTGGATACCATAGAGGTGTTTCTCCGAGAGGTAGACACAAAGCGTGATAGCTAGGATCTCCGTTGAGTTCGTGAAAGTTAAGCTCTTGAAAGGTATGATTCGTTATCTCCATAATCTGCCCATAATTATACATGGATCCTGTTTTTGGGTTTCGAAATTTTTGTTTTATTTACGTTTATCCGCTGTGTTAGGTCACACTTTCACTGTAGAGGGGGTGAATACAGTGTTTATTACAATCAAATCAAACTTCAAGAACTTATGTAACAAAAAATAAACTTTATTGAAACAATAAACTCTGTTACAATCTGGAACTGTTATCTCTCAGTGATGAACAAAATATCACGAGAGCTGCTAGGGTTACAGTAAATAATATTCTCTATAATGATAACACTTATAGTGTAAACCCTATGTCTGTGTTTATATACTACACAGTTACAAGATAATCGCTAATTGATATGGAATATAATTCTGCTTCCTAAAATATATCAATCAGATATCTTCTATTCCAAGTATTCCATTCTTCACGAAATTCCTTCTTCATGCATATCTCTTCTTATGTTTATCTTGATCTTCTTAACTTTAATCAGCTACTGTCCTTATCTGATCGTCCTTCAGCACTTAAGTTCCGATATCTATCTCCTGATGCTTATCTCCTGATAACATAAGTACTGATATCCCTTAAGTTCTGACTTCCAGTATAAGTACTGATCAGTTAAGTACTGATTTGTTCTGTTCAAATAAGATCTGAAATCTAAACATAAAACATATTAGTCATGACATTATCAAATATATCTAACACGCTGCGTTTTATGTCTTCGAAACCCAACAGAGTCATCCTTATACTACTAAGAGGGGAGTCATCCTCATACTAATAAGAGGGGAGTCCTCTTCTCAGACCACTAAGATGGGAGTCTTCTCGTCATACTACTAAGAGGGGAGTCCTCTCCTCATACCACTAAGAGGGAGTCATCTCCTCATACTACTAAGATGGGGGTCCTCTCATCATACTACTAAGATGGGAGTCATCTCCTCATATCACTAAGAGAGGAGTCCTCTCCTCATATCACTAATAAGGGAGTCCTCTCCTCATATCATGCATGACTCCATATTACTACGAGGGGTGGCCTACCACCATATCATTTTGATGGGTATCATGTCCCCATATTAACAAGAGGGGAGTCCTCACCTCATATTTTTAAGAGACTTGAAGAGACAAGTGTGAGTCCACGATCACATGTCAACTGTACAAGGAATATTATTACAACACTTTATGGCTACATGACCCTGTTGTGGCACATCATGGAAATCTATCGGGACTATATTACGCTTGGAAGGACCTCATCGAGGTCAACACTACTTACATATTTCTGGGTTCACATCACATGACCAGACTCTAAGGGGTCGCATGTGAGGGCTCGACTCTAGGTGTTCTCGTGCCTCACCAACGAGATATCTTCGCCTAATGCCATGACAACCTATTACAACCTAATTGGGCTTGGGTCATGGAATAATATGGGCTTATTACGAACTATCCAATGATCAACGAACCTGGGCTTTGATGGACCGGGCCAAACCCTAACCCGTCTAAGTAACTTGTCCTCCAAGAACTACGTATAACTTGAACCCCTATAAAAGGGTACGTAGGCCTCTTGTTTACGGATGATCAACAGTTTTAAATAAGAGAGAATAAACATTATTCCTATGGCATTCTAAGAATTATCGAACAAGATCAGCTATAACCCCCATCAATTTTCATCCCGTGTTCTTCACGTTCTTCCTGAAAATAGCCTCAAATCAACATAATTTGCTCTGTGATTCCAGTATCCTTCGACTTCGTGTTGTTACGAATTTCTCCCGACATCATTCATGAAAATAATTAAATATGTATTTTATAATTAATTCCTCTTACAAAGCTAGACCTATCAATTTTGGAAAAAACACGATTCATACGATACAAAAATTTAGTCTTTTTGTTTAGTACCTTTTTAATATACGACACAAAAGTACATGGACATAATTGTACAAAATTGAAATTTAGTGTCGATTTCATGTCGTTTGATTACACGACACGACACAAAATATAAGACATAAATAATAATCATAATTAAATAATAATTTTAATAATAAAAATATGTATATATATGATATTTATTTTTAAAATTAATATTTCATTTTATACAATTGTATATAATTCTAATGTAAATATATGTTTAACATTTTCATTTTTGCCTAACATATATGTTTAACATTTTTTTTTGTCAAGAAGGAAATTTTGCATTAAAACTTCAAATCATTACAAATTGCTTGGTAGAGTTCTGGGAATATATTCCCCCCGTACCATTGACGATCAACAATAGAACTATTGTGTCTCGCTAAAAAATGAGCCACATTGTTCGCAGACCGCTTAACAAAGTTTAAAACCACATGTCGGTTTTTCAGATCACTAAGTAGAGCTTTGCATTCATCAATGATCCTACCAAGGTATGACAAGTTGACAGTAAAACACCTTATTTCCTGGATCACTGAAAGACAATCAGATTCAACTATAGCTGGTTGAGTAACCTCGTGTTTTATCCAACTTAACAGCTTCCTTGATTCCTATTGCTTTAGCCATCTCCGGAACGATTGTCCCTGATCTGCACTTGGCTGTAGCTGTTACCAGTTCACCTGCACCATCTCTAGCTATCATAGAATAACAATACTTGCTAGTGTCTTCAAAAATCGTTGTATCGACATTGATCTTAATCATTCCATCCAGTGGTCGCACCCACTGCTCTAAACCGTCCTGTTGAGTCATGAACCCAAGTGAATTACTAAATGACTTATCCTGAGCAGTTTTCCATTGATTAAGATAGGAGTTTTGCCGACTTACATACCTCTGAAAACTCTGAGCCATATTGTTTCCAAATGATCGCATTCCTATTCTTCCAGATTTCCCAACACACCATGATCATCTCTTCTATAGCCTTCTTCTCCAGACTTTGCACTGTATTAGCAAACCACTGTTTGAAACAATTATACGTGCTGCGATTTGTATTATTTAGTGATTCCCATCACAATTTGTCAAAAGGACAACTGACTAAAGAGTGAAGTGTCGTTTCTGTTTCCATATTGCAGACTGGGCACATTACTAGCACTGGGACCCGCTTAATCAGGAGTTGATCTTTTGTTGGCAGCACATTTGTAATCGCTCTCCATATGAAGTTTTTTACTTTGAGTGGAATTTGTAGATCCCACACTTGTTTCCAATTGAAATTATCTTCAACTCTATTTGTGCATGTGTAGTCCCGAATTGCAATATAAGCCGATTTTACTGAGTAGTGACCCAGCTTTTCGAATCTCCAATACCATGTGTCCGCAACTGCATTGTTCAGAGGAATGGACAAAATCAGATTTACGTCCCTCTCAACAAAAATATCCCTCGCCAAGTCGGTATCCCAACTATTACTTTCTGAGTTCATTAAGACATTCGATGTGTTATGATTCAAGGCTTTATGAACTGTATGGACATATGGATCTTTGTCAGGAAGCCAAGGGTCGTTTAATATGTTAATCGTGCTGCCTGTTCCCACTTGACGTACTGCACCTTGTTTTGATAAGACTTGAGCTTCCATTATCGACCTCCAAATGTAGCTGGGGTTGCCTCCAGTTTTTGCAGTCAGAAATGAACCCTCTGGATAATATCTTGCCTTGTAAATCTCGCTCACTAGACTATCCGTGTTTGTTAGAAGTCTCCATCCCTGCTTTCCTAGGAGTGCGATGTTAAAACTCTGTAATTTTCTGAACCCAAAACCACCAGCAGATTTTCTCTCACACATTGAGTCCCAACGTAGCAGTGAATACCTATACCCGTTGTAGACCCTTTCCACCAAAACGAATTCATAATCTTCTCCATATCTTCACATAGTTGTTGTGGAAATAAGAAAGTACTCATGGCATAATTTGGTAAAGCTTGAGCGACCATTTTCAAGAGCAATTCCTTCCCTCCCTTAGATAAGCTTTTTTTCTCCACCCTTGATACCTATCCTTCAACCTCTCTCTCAAATAGCTCAGCATCACATTTTTGTTGCTACCTAGAGTATTTGGGAGGCCCAAGTACTTTGTATTACTATCAACTTCTTTAAACTGCAGCATAATACATATGACGTTTTTCACTTCCGGGTCTGTATTACGAGAAAAAAATACATAAGATTTATCTGCATTAATTTTTTGGCATGATGCACAGTCGAAGATTTTAAACAACTCAATCACGTGATTTGTTTGATCCACTTGAGCTTTACAATAGATGTACGTATCATCTGCGAAAAACATATGAGTTAAACGAGGAGCACCTCTAGCTACTTGAATTCCCGTCAGATAATTTCTCCTTTCATACTCCTGTAATAGAATTGACAAACCCTCCATACAGATTAGAAACAAGTATGAGGATATCGGATCACCATGCCTTAATCCTCGAGTAAGAGTTATTGAGCCAAAATTCCTACCTGCATGACAGATCTGATAACGTGTTGAGCGAACGCATTCTATAACCAGCTTCATGGCATTATTCTCGAGTCCCATCTGCTTCAACATTTTTTGAAGAAAACATCATTCCACTCTGTCATAGGCTTTACTAATATCTAATTTGAGTGCCATCCATCCCAGCTTTCCTTGAGTATTATGCTTCATGAAGTGCATGACTTCATATGATACCATAATGTTATCAGTAATTAACCTTCCTGGTATGAAGGCACTTTGGTTCTCAGAGATAAGCATGTTTAGCATTGACTTCAATCTGTTTGATAGTACTTTAGAAATCACCTTGTAAGTCACATTGCACAGTAGGCCTCAGATCTCTCATTGTTGCTGGGTTCTTGACCTTCGAGATCAAAGCTATATTTGTATTACCAATTTCATTCTCCAGTCTGCCCTGAGAGAAGAAATCCTGCACCAAATTCAACATGTCTACGAAAATAATACTCCAGAATTTCTGGTAAAAACCAGGGCTGAAACCATCAGGTCCCGGAGAACGATCCGGATGCATACCGAACAATACTCACTTAACTTTGCCTAATGCCATGACAACCTATTACATCCTAATTGAGTTTGGGCCATGGAATAATATGAGCTTATTATGAACTATCCAACGATCAACGAACATGGGTTTTGATGGACCGGGCCAAACCCTATCCCGTCTAGGTAACTTGTCCTCCAAGAACTAGGTGTAGCTTGAACCCCTATAAAAGGGTACGTAGGCCTCTTGTTTACGGATGATCAATAGTTTGAAATTAAGAGAGAATAAACATTATTCCTCTGGCATTCTAAGAATTATCGAACAAGATCAGCTATAACACCCATCAATTTTCATCCCGTGTTCTTCACGTTCTTCATGAAAATAGCCTGAAATTAACATAATTTGCTCCGTGATTCCAGTAACCTTCGAATTCGTGTTGTTACGGATTTCTCCCAACAACATTCATGAAAATAATTAAATATGTATTTTATAATTAATTCCTCGTACAAAGCTAGACCTATCAATTTTGGAAAAAACACAATTTACACGACACAAAAATTTAGTCTTTCTGTTTAGTACCTTTTTAATATACGACACGAAAGTACATGAACATGATTGTACAAAATTGAAATTTAGTGTCGATTTTATGTCATTTGAGTACACGACATGACACAAAATATAAGACATAAATAATAATCATAATTAAATATTAATTTTAATAATAAAAATATGTATATATATGATAAACATATGATATTTATTCTTAAAATTAATACTTGATTTTATACAATTGTATATAATTCTAATTGTTATGCCCAAAAATTGGTATAAACAATATTAAGATTAAGATTAATAAAATGAGCAGAATTGAAGAGGAGGCGCCTGAAATCTAGGAAAAGATAAGATTGACCTTCCACAAATAGAAGGCGCGCCCTAAGATTGCACCCCATTGACTGAGTAGCTGATTAACAGTTGTGGTTATCATGTCTTAAAGGCGCGCCCTCAAGCATGATGGAGGATACGCGCCCAATTATTGAAAAGGAGGAGAGGAATTCTCTATCCTGTGGTGAGCCTTAGGGCGCGCCCTAGGTAAGGAAGACTCCTTGGACGGATTACACGGACATGATTGCCTTGACATACCCACACTTTGGCTTGGACAGAATTAGAGCAAGCCCTAACGATAAATAATTTAGGGCGCGCCCTATGATGTAGAATGACATAGGAAGAGATCAAAGGCTGAAGACACAGGGCAGCGCCAACATACAGGAATGTTTGGACGCGCCCTTAACTTCTACTTGACATGTGAATGCAACTTTGACATGCTACTTGGATGAACTCTCTGGAAGATTCAAGGAAGATGGAGAATGTTATTACTAACCTATTTGATGCAGGTACTCTTTTGAAGAACTCCTTCCTGTAGCATATCTACAGGAAAGGCGGTGTTCGTGGTCAGAGACCTCCAGGGGTATGCCTGGACTGAAGGCCTCCTCCTGTAGTCAATGGGTGTCCTCATTGGGGATGTGGGGTGAAATCTGGTGTGTGCTTTGGGAGCTCTGTCTCTGTAGTCAACGGGTGTCCTCGTTTGGAGACTTCGGAGTATCCTGCACTTTGCACCCGAAAGCTTGGGATCACTTATCCTGTAATCTGGTAGGGGCTCCTTATCGGGGAACAAGGATGCGTCCAACATTTGGGGTGAACCACGACTATACCTGCGTCCGTGGATTAGAGAAACAGCTGGTAGCGGAGGGTTATCCTTGACCAGGGAGATGCCTCATCCGCGAAGTCTCGAAGCCGCGGACGAGCCTTGAGCCTTTGTGGTTGGGCCTCATCGGCGGACATTCCTAAAGCTAGTAGAAGACGGTTTCCAGTGGGTTTCCTACTGGGCCTCGGGATAAGAAATCTAAGCCCATTAGGTTTCTTGTTCCCCAAGAACTACGTGGGCTTGATCCCCTATAAATAGAGGTACGTAGGCAAATTGTAAGGGGTCAGAAGCGAGAGCGCAAAGGAGCCACCACTAACCCTAAAAATCTCAGCCCCCAATAATTATCACCACCAAACACTGTTCATCTTTTCTGACGAATACTGTTCATCTTTTCCGACGAATACTGTTCGTCAAATCCACCGGGTACTATTCACGTTTCCGACGAAGAACCGCCGTCACAGATCTTGTTTCCGGCCACGAACCTCAAATTTTGTTGTTACCAAATTCCTCCGTCAACAAATTGGTGCTAGAAGGAGGGTTGAACAGGATCTGCATCTGGGAGGAAAGATGTCTCAATATCGTGATGGAAGTTTTTATGACAGAAGTTCTGAAGAAGATTATGATCACGGCTATGAATATGAACCCTATGTTCCTCCAATGACTGATCGCCCCACACCGGATGTTGGGGGACAGCCGCCGGTGCTCATCAGCAATGCCGACTTACTGGAATAACTGTATCGCATGGGCGATGCTTTGAACGGCTTCGATTCAAGGTTGAGCACGGTAGAGCGGCGCAAGGCCAGGAGGGGTCTTCGCCGCGGCCGTGAGACTCATGCACCTGGAAAAGCACCCGTGACTGATAGGGATGCCTCAGTCGGCCATGACCGTACCGAAGGAGGGCGTGTACCGATAACCCCTCGGCGCCTGGACTATATCAATGACACGTCCCCAATCATTGAGCTATTGGAAGAAGATGCTGATGGTCGGGAAATTCTACGGGCAGATACCCGGGAGCCACCCATCCGCACCGGTCTGGACGTAGTCTCGAAGAACGCCGACAGGCAGAGTCGATGCCAGAGAATCAGCAGCGGGGCTTCACAGCTTTGAAAGATCGCCTGGGGATCCGCTTAGGCGATGATGATTTAAGAATGTTGTTACTTGAATGGCAGAAAGAAGCTGATCACGGAGAAGTGACCCCCCATGATACAACGCGTGTGCCCCTGGATTCCCAAGAAAATCGGGAGCGGCACCGCGATCCAACGCGTGTGCCCCCAAATTCCAAGGAAGATCGGGAGCGGCACCGCGATCATGAGAGAGCTCCTCCCCGCAGATTGCTGGATCGATATGGTCGTGGGTACGGAAACGATCGTTGGAGAAAGCCTCAATGGAGGGGAAGAGGTGGAGGCCGAGGTAGATATTTAGAAGGCTACCGTTGCGATAACTACCGCGACCGCTGGAATAACCGAGCAGGCAGCTATGACTATGCGGAACATTATAATCATATGGATGTGGAAAACTATGATCGCGGTATGGCTCGGGGCCGCAGGCCAAGGTGGAGAAGAGAATCAAGGGAGAAATCAAGGACGAAATCCTGAAGTAATTGTGATACCCGAAGACGCCCAGAATACGAACCAGCAGCAAGCCCCTCCCGGGGGAAATCAAGTGGAGGCACCCCCATTACAACCCCAAGGTCCGCAGCTTCAAATGCAGACCATTCCAGGCGTGGGAACTTTCAATATGGGAGATCTAAAAAGGCTACTTAACCACCTGGAAGGCAGGGTTACGACCACAGCTGAAATCCCCTCCCCATTCTCGGTGGCGGTAAGAGAAGCGCAACTGCCGGCCGGGTATCGCAACACTGCTAGCGATCTCCGTTTCAACGGAAATTCAGATCCGGTGGAATTCCTGAGTCATTTTAATATAGAGATGGACGTGTACCAAGTTCCAGACCTGGCTCGATACCGTCTCTTGGCGGCAACCTTCAGAGAAAGTGCCCAGCAGTGGTTTAAAAAGCTCGGGCCAGGAGTGATCACCTCATGGGATCAGATGAAAACTCTGTTCTTAACCAAGTTCCAAGCCGCAGTGAGATACGCGCCCTCTGTCACCACTCTTGCCAATGTTAGGCAAAGGGAAAATGAAAGCTTGACATCATACTTCAAAAGGTTCAACGCTGAATCTACTAGCGTGAGGGGAGCATCAGACGAAGCCTTGAAAAGCTTCTTGATCGCAGGATTAAGGGTCGGCTCGGACTTTTGGAAGCACTTGCAAGGAAAAGACCCGACTACTCTAGCAGATGTCTTCGCTTTAGCAGAATCTTTTAAAGCTATAGAACAATCTCTGGCAGAAGTGCAACCGATTTCACAGTCAAGTCAGAGAAGCAAAGGAAGGAAGAGGGATAGGTCTCCAAGCCCAAGGTACCGAAGAAGTAGTCGAAGCCCAGACCGGGTGAATACAGCAAACACAAGGAGGGGATGGAGTCCTCCCTCAAACTATGACTACATGACAAGCCGGTACACACCTTTGGTCGCATCTATCGAGCATATCTACGAAGTAAACAAAAATAAAGGGCTATTTAGAAAACCTGAAGCTTTATCATCATGGCAAAGTAAAGACAAGAAAAAATATTGTGAATACCATGAATCATCTGGACATAACACGCATGAATGCCGACATTTAAAAGATGAAATCGAAGCGCTTATCAGGGAAGGATACCTCGGAGAATGGGTAGTCAAGGAAGTAAGGAAGCACAAGGATGACAGAATAAGGGAAGAAGAAAGACGAGCCCCGCGCGGGTCGAACAATGATACCCTGGAGGAAGGTAAATTTGTCAGGGCTGGAAGTATCCGAACAATCTACGGGGGAGATCCCGGGATGGAATGCAGCAACCGAGCCTTGGTAAGATACACTAGGGAAGCCCAGTTCAGGCCTCTCACGGATATTCATAGGGTGGAAACTCGGCCGCCCAAAGTATTTAAGGGTGAGTCCATGGATATCACCTTCAGGGAAGCAGATGCCCGATGGGTACATCATCCCCACAATGATGCGCTGGTTATTTCCATTCAAATAGGAACCAAAAATGTCCATAGAGCCTTCGTGGATAATGGAAGCTCGACAAACATCCTCTATTACAGCACCTTCAAGAAGATGGGACTACCTGATCAGGATATGTCGGGGGAAGACTAGTGGGTCTATGGTTTTTCAGGCGTAGGAGTTAGAGTCATGGGATCGATTCGGCTGCCATGTACTTTGGGGGAAAGCCCATTGTCGGTAACAAAAATGCTTGAATTTAAGGTCCTGAATCAGGAATCGTCATACAACGTGTTGTTGGGACGGCGTTTCCTGCGGGAGATGAGAGTCATCATTTCAATCCACCACCTAACCATCAAATTTCCAACGCCAAATAGGGTGGGAAGTATAAAGGGTTCCCAGTATGACTCTCGGGAGTGCTATAGGCAAGCTATGAAAGGCTTAAAAAAAGACTCTCATGCCGAAGATACTCTGGACGTAGATCAAGAAGAAAGCATTGAACAACCAATCGAGGAAATCCGAGTCCACTATTATGTTGAGTAAGAAGATGAGCACCCCTCCGGGCTGCCCCCAACAATGTCGTACTTGGAAGACACAATCAGAATTGAGATGTTGGAAGAAGAGGAGGCAATGGACACCATTGTCCAAACAAATTTCAATAGGGAACGGTTAGAAGGGAGATTCGATGTCTTGCAAAGCCTCGAACAGGATGATGCCCTTCCCCCTGAAGAAGCACCCTTACCCGCAAAACATACTAAAGAAGTTGATGTCCCTGCTATGCAAGGCGCGCCTTCTAAAGAAGTCGACGCTCCTCCTAAAGGGGATGCGCCTTCTCTACAAGACAATGAAATCCGTGATTCGCCTGAACTGGATCCCCGGATACCAATGCCGATGGAAAAGACGGGGCCAACAGAAGATACGATCGAAATCCCTGTCGATGAAAAAGATCCGAGTAAGGTTTTGAGAATAGGATCCCAGTTGGCACCAAGGTTGAAGGAAGGTCTTTCAATATTTCTGTTGGCGAATCTTGATGTATTTGCATGGAGCCTTTCTGATATGGTAGGAATTGATCCAGAGATAATGTGCCACCGATTGAATATCGACCCCAAGCATAAGGGGGGTTCGATAAAAATGAAGGGCCGTAAGCGGAGAGAGAGCTATAGCCCTAGTAGAGGAAGTAGATAGGCTCCTGGATGTTGGACTAATCCGGGAATCCTTCTACCCAGAATGGCTAGCAAACCCGGTGTTGGTAAAAAAGCCCAATGGCAAATGGCGAACATGCGTGGATTTCACCGATCTAAATAAGGCATGCCCGAAAGATAGTTTTCCCCTACCAAGAATTGATCAGTTGGTCGACGCCACGGCAGGACATGCCTTGCTCAGCTTCATGGACGCATACTCCGAGTATAACCAAATCCTTATATATGAGCCTGACCAAGAGCACACCTCTTTCATCACTGATAGAGGGCTCTACTGCTATATCGGAATGCCATTTGGTCTGATCAACGCCGGTGCCACTTATCAAAGATTGGTAAACAAAATGTTCAAGAAGCAGATTGGGAAAACAATGGAAGTGTATGTGGATGACATGCTCGTAAAATCGAAAAAGGCGGAAGACCACATTGTCGACTTAGCTGAAATGTTCCATATTCTGAGAAAATATAAGATGAAACTAAACCCGCAGAAGTGTGTGTTCAACGTGGAGTCGAGGAAATTCTTGGGATTCATGGTCTACCACCGGGGGATTGAGGCTAACCCGGCAAAAATCAAAGCTCTGCTAGACATGAAATCTCCCACCAGCGTTAAACAAGTACAGAGCCTGACAGGAAGGATTGCGGCCCTGAATCGATTTGTCTCAAAGTCATCGGATAGGTGCAAAGAATTCTTCAAAGCAATCAAAGGAAGGGGGAAGGATTTTCCGTGGACTCCCGAATGTGAAGATGCTTTTCTGAAAATCAAAAAGCAGTTGGGAAATCCTCCGATGTTGGCCAAGCCAGAAGACGGAGAGATATTGATTCTTTATTTGGCGGTGTCTGAATATTCCGTCAGCGCGGTATTGGTAAAGGAAGAAGCAAGCCACCAGTGGCCCGTATACTATGTGAGCAAAAGGTTGTGGGATGCGGAAACCAGATATACCAACATGGAGAAACTAGTGTACGCACTTATTCTTGCAGCACGAAAGCTAAGACCAAACTTTCAGGCTCACCGAATAGAAGTTTGCACCGCTTATCCGCTTCGGCATATTCTACATAAACCTGAATCGTCAGGGAGAATGTTAAAATAGGCAGTGGAGCTAGGACAATTCGATTTGGAATATTTTCCTCGCACGACAATCAAGGGACAAGCGCTGGCTAATTTCATACTTGAGTTCGATGCAGAAGTCGATGATAAGGCCATAGTGTTGGCAGAACCGACCTCGCAAGGAAGTCACCAGGATGAAAAGAGGTAGGAACTCCCACACCCTTGGTGGATATTACATGTGGACGGGGCCGTGAACAACAATGGATCAGGTGCCGGAATTGTCTTGAAAACTCCGGAGGGACACCGTTTGATGAGTGCTATCCATTTTAAGTTCTATACTACTAACAATGATGCTGAGTATGAAGCCTTGATAAACGGTCTGAAATTAGCTCTGGAGGTAGGGGCCGTGAATCTAATAGTTCAGAGCGATTCCGAATTAGTTTTGAACCGGGTCAACAGAGGTTTCCAAGCCCGGGGACCACGAACAAAGCTATATATGAGATGTGCGCAACGCCTACTGAAAAAAAATTCAAATGCCAGGCTAGAAGCGTTCCGCGAGAAGAAAATAGTAATGCGGATGCTTTGGCCAAGATGGGGTCACAGATGGATAGCGTTCAACTTGGACAAATCCCTTTGAGAATCCAAGAAATCCCAAGTATCCCAGAGATGGAGGTGCTTCAAATGCAAGAAATCCCACAAGAAAGTTTGATGACCCCCATTCATAACTATATTCAAACAGGGGTTGTGCCAGAAGACAAACTACAGGCTCGACGCCTTCTTTACCAGGCCGCAAAGTATGTCGAATATGACGGGGTACTATACAAGAGAGGATTTAACCAGCCATTGTTACGTTGTGGGGATATGGAAGAAGGAAATTATATTCTCAGAGAGGTGCACGAAGAGATTTGTGGCAATCACTCGGGGGGGTGGTTCCTTGGCATTAAAAGTGCTCAGACAAGGATACTACTGACCGACTATGAGAGAAGATGCTTTCAATTTTGTCCGGGCTTGTGATCGTTTCCAGCGATTCGCTAACTATTCCAACGCCCCGGCATCTACCATTACCTCGTTGGTGAGTCCCTGGCCTTTTGCCATGTGGGGAATTGATCTCATTGGAGAGTTGCCCAAAGCAAAGGGGGGTGTGAAATACGCCGTGGTGGCTGTGGACTACTTCACCAAATGGGCAGAGGCTATGCCACTAGCCACGATCATGGCAAAGAAGATAAGGGATTTTGTGTTCAATTCCATAGTATGCAGGTTTGGTATCCCCTACAAACTCATCTCAGACAATGGAAAACAGTTTGATAGTAAAGAGTTAAGGAAGCTTTGTGAGGACTTAAAGATTAAAAAGGACTTCGCCGCGGTTTATCATCCGCAGAGTAATGGTCAGACAGAAGCCATAAACAAAATCATAAAACACACCTTGAAGGCAAAGTTAGAAGAGAAAAAAGGAGATTGGCCAGAACAGATGCCCATGGTCCTTTGGTCTTACAATACGACCCCTAGATCGACCACAGGAGAAACCCCCTTTCTGTTGACTTATGGGTATGAGGCCATGGTTCCCGTGGAGGTAGGAGCGGGATCCCTACGGAGAGACGTGTTTGTCGAGGAAGATGCAGAAGTTAACCAGAGGCTCCACTTGGATCTGTTAGACGAAGCCCGAACGAACGCTCAATTGAAGCTTGCTGCATATCAGTAGAGGGTCGCAAGGTACTTCAATAAAAGGGTAAAATCCGTACCGTTCAAGGTTGGAGATCTTGTGTTGCGAAAGGTTATGCCTAACACTAAGATAGCTCAGCACGGGGTGCTTGGAGCTAATTGGGAAGGACCGTACAAAGTTAAAGCTATACTCTGGAAGGAAACCTATCGCTTAGTAGATCTAGATGGTAAACTTATTTCTCGAGCATGGAACGCAGAACATTTACGAAAGTATTATCAGTAGGGTGTGGTAGTGTCCCCCTTATTTTCTTATTTTTATTCTTATGTAATAGGCTAGTAGCAAAGTAAATTCCTCCTAGCCTAGGGGGGTAGTACATGTGACTGCGAACCTTGGAACTAGCAGAAGGAAGAAAAATTTTCAAATAATTTCCCCATAGAGCATAGTAGTCATGGGACTGGTGTAATTTATACACTAGAGCGCATTATCAATAAAAGGGAAAAGTTACTTCAAATTGCTTTATTTGTTTGACATGAAATTTCTCATTTGAAAAATACCAGAGGCGCGCCCTATGTTGAGGCACACCCTATCTAATAACTTCTGCTTCATAATCATGATAAATATAGTATTCAAGGGTGAAAGGAATAAATATACATGGACAACAAAATTAGCTAAAGCAAAAGCTAATCGAATTAAGGCACGCCCTTGAACTAATAAGTAAATAAAAAATCACGAAGGCGTTACTGATAAGAAAAAGTACGTGTTATTTGCACTATGTTCATTATGACTGATGTTGCTACAGGGCGCGCCCTTTGATATCAGAGCTTATTTATTTAGCATATTCGTGGGTGTTTTCTTTGATCTCGAAGTTGTTATCGTCCCTTTTATCGTAGACTTGGATATGAGGGCGCGCCATCATGAAAATATGAGTCATATTTTTATAAATGGCCAAGGGAAAAATCAAAGTGCCTTAACAAATTTTAATGCATATGGGGAAAGATAAAATTAACGTCGAGCCATACATGCAAAAGTAAAAGGGTAGCAGAAAGATAAGTCATACAACTTTGCACAACATCAAAAGAGGGTTGGCTCCTCAGAAGTATTTAAAATTTAAATTAAAATGAATCAAGGTGCGCCCTGAGACCGGTCTGTTGGAGGAATAGATTGAAGAGGAACAGTGGGATCAGCTTCAGGCGGGCCCTTGGGGACTTCCTCTTGTGGCGGGCCCTCACCTTCTTCTTTCTCCTCCAGCCCAAGTTCTATCCTCCTTGCCTTGATTTCAGCAGCATGCTCCTTTTTAAATTCCACCATCTCAGCAACAGTCTCTTCCCCAAACTTCTCAAAGGTATAATCAGGGTCATTGGCCACAAAACCAACCCTGTAGAAGTGGAAGTCATTGGCAAATGCCTCATCAGTCATTTCCCTCTTCTCATCAAGCCATCCCAGTTTTTGCTGCTCCTCTAGATACTCAATCCTCAAGTTGGCTGCACCAAGCTCAGTATGGAGAGAGGTAGCCTTTTTGTTGGCAATCTCTAGCTGAGAAGTGAGATTGGCCAGCTCATCCTTGAGGAAGGAAATCTCAGAATCCTTGGCCTTGATATCCTTAGCGTGCAAAAAGTCCTTGTCCTTGAGGGTGTTTCTCAGAATGTTGTTGTCACCCTGCAACCTCTCTAGGCGCGCCCCCTCTTCAAGTAGCTTATCCACCACTCAAGTGGAGTGGATGAACAATTGGCAAAATGCCTTTATAGAAGCACGAGCAGCATATCCCAAATCCATGGCTTGCCACTGTTCCACTTCTTCATCCGAAACATGAAGGGCACCCATGGGGCCAAGAGCGTTCAAGGCAGCAGAAGAGCCAGAAGGCGCGCCCTTGGTTCTATGCCTCTTAGGCGCGCCCTGTTTCTCTGTAAGATCAAATATGGGCCTTTTTGGAACATGTGTTGTTTGAGGAATGGGAACAGAAGTTGGAATGGAGGCATGTGCTGCAGGAGCATCTTTCTTTGACTTGGGCCTAGGTTTGTCACTAGGGCGCGCCCCAAAAGATTTGGGGATTCTTGGAGGAGCCATTTCTGCATAAAACACAGAACATGTTAATTGAACGTGATATTTAAATGTGCTGAACAGAGTAATAAATAAAGGCAATTGATAAAGATAACATTGATAAACATATAAAAAGTGCTACGCCCAGAGTAGGAGGGCGCGCCCTAAAGGGCGGAAAGATCGACCACGTGAACATGTATTTATATCTAGCAAGCCAATACAGAAGCTGACAGAAAAGAAGCTAAGACGCGCCAATCGTAGAGGGCGCGCCTTTAGGTTCCACAGTTAATGAACCTGAAGGATCTTGACCTTGTAAGGAGCCATCCTCTGTCTCTTCTTCTTCTTCTTCTTCGACTTCTTCTTCACTGTCTAAGTCGACGACACGAGAAACAGGAGCACCCTTCCTAAATTTTACATATTTACACTTCATTCCTACTTGGTCAGAAAGAATTCCTACTCGCATCAAGTTGGTCCGGGTGACTAAGGTTTTTAAGTTCCACCTGTCAGTAGCCACTCTAAGGAGGGCTTCAGCTCGTTTTTTGGGCTCGCCCTTAAGAGGTTTGGCCGCTGGTCTGTCTGAAAAAGTATAAGGATGAGAAAAGAAAGAAAAAACATAGAAATAACGCAAGGAAAAGAAAGAAAGGGCGCACCCTTACTTGGTGACTTGTTAAATCTTATCCTTATTCTGGGAACGTCGTACAGGTAAAAGAAGTTTTCCTTCCAACCTTTCTTATGGCTAAGCTTGCCAGAGGAAAAACCCTTCTTGTTGTGCTGCTTGTCTACCACCAAATAGTAGTACCCGTGGTCAGACTTTCTTAGATTGAAAAAATAAGCAACTTCAGCCATTGACGGCTGGGGGAAACCCAAGTCCGTATAAAGGATGAAGAGAGCCAGGATAAACTTGTAGCTGTTGGGAGAAAGTTGGAGTGGTGCCACGTTGTATAGTTCTATCACTTCCCTAAGATAGGGATGTAAGGGCGCGCCTATACCCAAAGATACCAGCTTAGGGCTCGTTACCATTCTAGGAATCTTAAAGTTTCTCCCATAATTGAAGATATGGGGCCGCATCATGCTTAAAGGGCGCACCCATATGCCCTCCATATCATAAAAATCCATGAGCCATCCCAGTTGCTCATCTGAACAAGCTGAGGACAGGCCCACACAGAAAAGCTTCTCATGCTCCTTCCTGAAACGTTTCTTCACAGCTTCATTGCACAGTTCGAATTCCTCCCAATCAAAGTCTAATTCACTGTCAGAAACTTCCCAGTGTTGGAAGGGGATTGGAGAAGGTTCAGGGGAGGTGGAAAATTGGAAGAAGTCCTCGTCAAAGAAATTTTTTTTCGTCACGTAGAGGTGACACACTTACTTCAGGCGCGCCCTCAGGGACAGGAGAAGTAGGCGCACCCTCTGTTTGTTGAGGAGATGGGCTTGGGGATACAACCCTGTAGGATACTTTAGAAGGTCCTGCACCTACGTTGACACCCCTCTCAACACCCCTATACCTATCGGCATTCAAACTCTCGAACCAGTCATCATCATCCAGTTCTGTCCTATCTGGGGCTAGGGATCTGTCCTTTTGGACCAGCTTCTGCTTCCCCTGTCTACGGGACAAAGGAATGTTGTCCGTAGAAGAACTATCTGAGGAATCTGCCATCAAAATACCCTTTTTTGAATCTTGAAGAAGGCGCGCCACCCGGTTCAGAAATTCAGGAGTATGGTGGGCGTTTGGGGGTTGAGGATCGAAGTAAGTGTTGGGAGGCGAATAGATCCCCAAATTTGTGAGGAAATTCTTGAAAGGGTGAAAAGGAGAGGACGCACCCTCGTCTTCCAGCTGTCAAGAAAACCAAAAGAAATTTTGAGGGCGCGCCCTATGCGAAAGAATGAGATATGAAAGTGTAAAGGAAACAGGAAAAATAGGTGGAAGGTGTAAGAGAAGAGTATTTCCTATGATCTATGTCAACTCCTTCTTAAAGGCAAGCCATCTCATAAGAAGGCGCGCCATAAAAAAATCCTAGCCTATTAGTAGGGATATGTTTTATTATAACAGGCGCGCCCTATTATGGTCATGTACAAATTATAAGGAGCTAAAGGTAGGGCGCGTCCTAAGTCGCTGGTGAATTCTAAAGGCACAGGTGGTTATGTGAAGATTATAAATAACGATTGAAATTCTCAAAAACATAAATTTAAAAGTTAGACCCCAACGATTTCAGATCTAAAGCAACAAAATTTAAAATTACAGATATACATACACAGATACATTCATCATTTTATGTATATCATCAAGAACAGAAAAGGAAGATAAAAAGGTAACATGACATGCAATGTGATTTACTTAACGAAATTCAGAAATACGAGAAGCCAGTCGTACCTTTTCGAATGGAGAAGAAGTTGACTGGAAGAGAATTGAAGAGTGGTAACAGAGAAGGCTGGTTCTGAGCCAAACAATACCGCTGGGTTTGGAGCCTTTGGGAAGAAAGAGAAAGTAAGAAAAAGGGGGGAGAGTAAAAGTAAAAGAAAAAATGACTGATTGTGACTAGTATTTATAGTAAAAAAAAATGACAGCTGTTAAATCAGTCACATCAATTGTGAATCCCTAATAATAAGGGGAACTGCTTTTAAACCGTTTGAACTTCTAGGACGCGCCCTATTGGAGGCACGCCTTATTTGATTATTATGAAATCATTGAAACTTTAAAAAAAAAATTGGAAGGCACGCCCTGTTCAGGGCGCACCCTGTAAAAAGTATTGTAAGATTTGTTTATACAGATTTTAATAAAGGTGAAGAAAAATTCCAATCCCATTTTCAATAGCATATGGAATTTGGAGGGTAGTTGTTATGCCCAAAAATTGGTATAAACAATATTCAGATTAAGATTAATAAAATGAGCAGAATTGAAGAGGAGGCGCCTGGAATCTAGGAAAAGATAAGATTGACCTTCCACAAATAGAAGGCGCGCCCTAAGATTGCACCCCATTGATTAAGTAGTTGATTAACAGTTGTGGTTATCATGTCTTAAAGGCGCACCCTCAAACATGATGGAGGAGGCGCGCCCAATTATTGAAAAGGAGGATATGAATTCTCTGTCCTGTGGTGAGCCTTAGGGCGTGCCCTAGGTAAGGAAGGCTCGTTGGAAGGATTACTCGGACATGATTGCCTTGACAGACCCACACTTTGGCTTGGACAGAATTAGAGCAAGCCCTAACGATAAATAATTTAGGGCGCGCCCTATGATGTAGAATGACATAGGAAGAGATCAAAGGCTGATGACACAGGGCAGCGCCAACATACGGGAATGTTTGGGCGCGCCCTTAACTTCTACTTGACATGTGAATGCAACTTTGACATGCTACTTGGATGAACTCTCTGGAAGATTCAAGGAAGATGGAGAATGTTATTACTAACCTATTTGATGCAGGTACTCTATTGAAGAACTCCTTCCTGTAGCATATCTACAAGAAATGTGGTGTCCGTGGTCAGAGACCTCTAGGGGTATGCCTGGACTGCATGCCTCCTCCTGTAGTCAATGGGTGCCCTCATTGGGGATGTGGGGTGAAATCTGGTGTGTGCTTTGGGAGCTCTGTCTCTGTAGTCAACGGGTGTCCTCGTTGGGAGACTTCGGAGTATCCTGCACTTTGCACCCGAAAGCTTGAGATCACTTGTCCTGTAATCTGGTAGGGGCTCCTTATCGGGGGACAAAGATGCGTCCAACATTTGGGGTGAACCACGGCTATACCTGCGTCCGTGGATTAGAGAAACAGCTGGTAGCAGAGGGTTATCCTTGGCCAGGGAGATGCCTCATCCGCGAAGTCTCGAAGCCGCGGACGAACCTTTGGCCTTTGTGGTTGGGCCTCATCGGCGGACATTCCTAAAGTTAGTAGAAGACGGTTTCCAGTGGGTTTCTTACCTGGGCCTCGGGATAAGAAATCTAAGCCCATCAGGTTTCTTGTTCCACAAGAACTACGTGGGTTTGATCCCCTATAAATAGGGGTACGTAGACAAATTCGTAAGAGGTCAGAAGCGAGAGCGCAAATGAGTCATCGCTAACCTAAGCAATCTCAGCCCCCCAATAATTATCACCACCGAACACTGTTCATCTTTTCCGACGAATACTGTTCATCTTTTCCGACGAATACCGTTCGTCAAATCCACCTGGTACTGTTCACGTTTCCGACAAAGAACCGCTGTCACAGATCTTATTTCCGGCCACGAACCTCAAATTTTATTATTACCAAAATCCTCCGTCAACACTAATCTAAGTATGTAACTTTCACATATTTCGCAACTTTTTTTGCCTAACATGTATGTTTAACATTTAAGTTCATGAAAATACAGTATTAAAAAAAAGTTCATGAAAATACACGACATTACCATGTCTATATCTCATTAATATCACGAATGAAAATATCGCTTGCAATCGGATTATAAAAACAAATAAGCTACAGATAAATTTACGGGGGACAAATGGACATTTCTGATCTCTTTGGTCAATTCAATTTTTTAGCTTGGTATGTGAATGAAGATTCCAATTTCAATCCAGTCATGTGCTTTAAAATAAATAAAGTATTTTCCCAAAATGTTGACATGAAATTTGATTAGAAATACTACCGTCAGATATTATAAGTAATGAATCTCAAATCCATTACCAAAAACATTCTCATATAATATAACGTGACCTCAAATTTTAATTTACGAACGTATGCATAATATTTCATTTTTAGGGAAATTTTTTAATCTATACATGAAATTTTTTTCGGGGACTCCACAATTTTTGTGTAATTCTTTTTGATGCGACATTGTAATTGATATTTTTTAATAATATAAAATCATATAGTATGTATTTCTCCATAAATAACTTGTCATGCGCGTGCATTCTTATTTTAAAAAAATCCGTCAATTTCCTGCTTGAATTACATGTATATATCGTGTCATTTTACAACATGTAACATATGTGACCGTAAGTAATAATTGCAACAATAAATGACGATACTGTCACGGAAGTTCTGTTATAGAAATTGGTCGATTTTTCAAAAATCGTCGATAAATTGCTCAAGAATCGGTTAAAAATATTTGTCCGATTTAACCGATTTCCGATAAATCGCTGATTAATTCATTTAATTTTTTAAAAATTGTCCGATAAAATGTAAATCGCTATCTCAACCGAAAAGTTCCGATTTCCCAAATCTGTAACACCACATTAACTGATATTTACATGACAAGTTTTAAAGCAAGCACAAGCAGTACCTTAATACCAAAACGACATCGTTTAGGTTCCTGTATATTCCCGCAAACATTCATCTCAAATTCATGAGCCTGTACCTATAAAATACTCCAAGATATAAACAAAGGGTCCAGTGGAGCGTTACTTAACGGAACTATATTAAATCTAGTTCAAAACCGAAGAAAATAAGTCACAACATTAAATCAACGTGGTCTGCTAATTGGTAGAGAGTTTTACTGTATTAAATTGCACAGACAGAGAGAGATGAGAGAGATGAGAGAGATGAGAGAGAGATTGAGAGAGAGATTGTGAGAGAGAGGTGTTTGTAAGTTAGAATTAAATAGTAATAAGTTGTACTAGTACCTGTCTGCTTCTCTGTACCTATCTTTCTCCACATTTGGCCTCAATCAAACCATTTCATTCTATTTATACTAATTTGCTACTAGCCCCCCCTTTTTAGCTCACTTTGTTCATTTCTTTCTCCACAACTTTTCATATAACATGTATCTCGAGGTGGGGTCTCTTTTGATTTGATGCAATTACATAAGCTCTCAACCCCACTTGATCTTGCTTCTCAAACGTTGTTTTTCAGGTACTTCTGCTCTCTTCTTACCCTCTTCTCCTTCTAGTTTAGATTCATTGTCCTCTGTTTAGTCTCTCTCTCTCTCTCTCTCTCTCTCTCTCTCTCTCTCTCCTCTCTCTCTCTCTCTCTCTCTCTCTCTCTCTCTCTCTCTCTCTCTCTCTCTCTCTCTCTCTCTCTCTCTCTCTCTCTCTCTTTCCCTCTCTCCCTCTCTCCCTCTCTCACAATGGCACTGCATTTTTGGGTTCTCATTGCTTGAAGTTGGTAAAATTTGGGATCTATTTATATTTTTTTGGGTTCCAGAAGGGCTGAGAGAGATTTTTGTGAATTTTAATTTTGGGTTTTTTTAGTAATTTTTTGACATTGTATTTATGTAGCTGTTGGTGTGCATTTGCAGTGAAATAGAGAGGAAATGGCTGGAGGTGGAGCAGGACCAGCAAAGTCAGAAGAGCCAGCGCCACATCCCCCGAAAGATCAGCTGCCTAATGTGTCTTACTGCATTACTAGTCCTCCTCCTTGGCGTGCGTTGTTTCTACTATTAATTTAATTTTTGGTTTTATACTTAATTATGTTTTTGTTTAAGCTTCATTTTGTGTTTGTTTGGATTATTTATCTATGGTTGGTTTGGATTGGGAATTACTTGTGTTAGTGCTGAGATTAGACTTGCGTATCTAGGTTTAACAATTTTTATTTGCATTCCTTTTGTTGATTGCTATGAGTTTTTGGATGTATCAAATTGTTAAGATATTCCACCTGTGTCCCTAATTTTAGTTTGAAGTTTTATGCAATGTAGATTATTTTATTGCTATGGTTATAGAAGAAATCGTTAACTGTTCTCTAAGCAGAAATGAAAATATCGGAAAAAATTTCCACCGTTAAAGAAAAATAAGATAAAACCCAAATTTGGAGACAATTTCTGAACTGAAAAAAATTGTGTACAAGGATGATTCGGAGACTTTCCGAGGATAACAGATGAGAATAACGGATGGGGCCTGGTGTTCTTGTCAATTAACTCAAGTGGATATTGTTGATAGTTTTGTGCGGTGTCTTGAAATTGGGTGTACATTAGCAGATAAGTCCTTGGTGATCTACTATAAGTGTGTTGACCTTGTACAAGATTCTACAGTGTCTCATTTTTGGTGTCATATATGTTGTGTTTGTGTCTTGGTGAATGTTACACGAGGAGGTCCATATATGTTTCTTATCTAGCGAGGTACATTACAGGCTTACCAATATCTCTAAAATTTGCAATTTCGTTCTGTTATTCATGAACCACTCTGGGTTAGATATCTTGGAAGTTGTTCTTTTCTGTGCTATTAGTTAAATCTTCACTATTCGCAGAAAATCTTCTCTATTTTTTCATAAATGCATTACTGGGATTAACCGCTGATGTTTTTTTTGGATGTTTGTAATGCAGCTGAGGCTATCCTGTTAGGCTTCCAACATTTTATTGTAATGCTTGGTACAACAGTTATCATACCCACAGCTCTTGTTCCTCAAATGGGAGGAGGAAATGTGAGTCATATGAATAAACTATATACTTGATTTTTTATGTTTGTTTCTTCAGTCACAATGTTCTGAACTTGTAATGATGATGTGTACTGTTTGTACAGGAGGAGAAAGCGAAAGTGGTTCAAACCTTACTCTTTGTTGCTGGATTAAACACATTGCTACAAACTTCGTTCGGAAGTAGATTACCTGCTGTTATCGGAGGATCATACACCTTTGTTGCTCCTACTATATCAATTATCCTGTCTAACCGATGGAATGACCAGGATCCTGTGGAGGTTGGTGAAGTTATTCTTTACTCCCTAATCTGTAGATTCTGAACTTTTCCTAATATAGATTAATTCTGGAAGTTCCCCCCCCCCACCTTTAAGTGTACTAGTAAAATGTATCTAACTAATCTATCATGTATCCTTGTTAAATTTGCAAGCAATATTCTTCGATAGTTTCATTGCTTTTCTTTCATGCAAAAAAATAATGTGGTTTATTGTTAGATAATTGAAATATGATTAATTTTTTTAATGCATGCTCAGAAATTCAAGAAGATAATGCGGGCAATCCAGGGAGCACTTATGGTTGCTTCAGTGCTTCAAATAGTCCTAGGTTTCAGTGGCCTCTGGCGTAACATCACCAGGTGACTGCAGTTGTCAGTATGTTTATATTTAATTCTGTTGTATGCTTTACCAAATTATCTGTATTTTATAACATATCATCTCCAGTTTGTATTTGAAACATTTTATCTCTGAAGTGACCCCATGTAGAATCACTTAAAGGGCCACTTGATTTTACTTTTTTTTTGTTTGCTTTTAATTAAATTTTAATTTTCCTATGTATTTTCAGGCTTTTAAGTCCTCTATCAGCGGTACCTTTGGTTGCGCTTGCTGGCTTTGGTCTATATGAATTTGGTTTTCCTGGTGTAAGTATAGAAGCATATTTATGCACATACACGTGTGTGTGTGTGTGTTATTCTTTCTCTCTTTCACACCCAACAGATCTGAACTTTGCACTTGTGTTTCAGGTTGCCAAGTGTGTTGAAATTGGATTGCCACACCTAATCATTTTACTGATTTTCTCTCAGGTGATTTCACCTCATGACACAATGCGATTATTTAAACTTGTCCCTTAGAGTACTACTATTGTTTGAAAAACAATTATTATTTCACCTGTTTCGATAATCTTTTTAGATATAACTGGTCACACCCGTGTTCTGTGGTTTGTAATTTGCAGTATTTGCCCCATATTTTTCGCCCGGGGAAAAACATCTTTGATCGTTTTGCTGTTTTGTTTTCGGTGGTGATTGTATGGGTTTATGCTTACATACTTACAGTCAGCGGAGCCTATAAACATAAGTCACCCACTACACAAAGTAGCTGTCGTACAGACCGTGCAGGACTTATAAGTGGAGCACCATGGTAAGAATCCTTAAGGAATTACCTGATCAGATTCTCTTCATAAAGTGGATATGCTATTGTTACTTTCTGACATAGTGAAAGTTTCATTTTCAAGATTTTTTGCATAAGCACTTTGCAGTCCCCCACCCCTCCCCCCGCCCCCTCCTAGCTGTGACAAGTAGTGCTGTGTTACACATGGCACTTTACTGCAATAGTATGAACATAGGTTAATTTCAAATTTGAAAACCAAGCTGGGATGTCTATTATATGAAACTCAAAGACAGAGTTTTTGTTTTCTCTGATATAAAACTGTACATTTGTTGCACGATGACATGGGTAATTTTGAATCCTTATTATTGTTTGGAGTTTTTCATCTGCAGGATAAGAGTTCCATATCCATTTCAATGGGGAACACCATCATTTGGTGCGGGTGAAGCCTTTGCCATGATGATGGCTTCATTTGTTGCTCTTGTGGAGGTTAGTTGTTTTTTGGGCAAACTTAACTGCTTACACACCCATTTTGCCTTCGGCAAGGCTAGGATCCTCGACTCTCTGTAAGGGGAGTGAGGATGACACCGGTAAAGCAAGAGAGGTCTGGCCTTTTCCCTTCTCGGTCGACCAAACTTAATGATCGGTAGTTGAGGAGTATCACATATGCAGTTATCTTTATAGTCAGCAATGTTATTAATTATTGATTAGAGAAATTCTTCGTAACCTTTAAAAGTTGATAGTTCATACCAAATCTATATATGCAATGAAAGGTTAAATGCCTACAGACTTTCTTCCGTCAGTCATATTATTTACCTCTCTTAAAATCTTTCCAACACATGTTTTCTCAATGACGTATTTGTAAAGAAAATGTCTGTTTACTTTGCAATAGCTATACTAAATTTGAAAGGAAAATATGAGAAGCACAGGCAGTTTGAAAAGTTTAAATTTAATCATTGCCTTTTCACATTAATTCTCTGAATAGTGATTTGTTTCTGCTTTTAAAATTCTAATAACGGCATTTGCAGTCTACTGGAGGCTTTATTGCGGTGTCACGATATGCTAGTGCAACTCCCTTGCCACCTTCTATTCTCGGCCGTGGTGTGGGCTGGCAGGTAACTCATCTTCTGTGACTCATACATCCACATAGGCAACATAGATTCTTATAGGCTTATAGCAATGGTCCTCAGCTACATTAACATAATTCGCACCTTTTAAATCTATGTACAAACAGCAAAGTGTTTAAATGCACTGGATAAACATCAATTTTTTAACATAAAACCCTCCATTAATGTTAGTCATATAGTTATACAAAATTTGGGTAATTTACGATTTGATTAAGCATCTTTTGTTTTTCAAGCCTGATGAGGGTTTTATCATTTTGCTTGTGGACAGACTGAACATATTTTGCACACGCACAAACTATCTGCTACTTTTTGGTACTACTTAGTATGTGAATTAAATTAGTAAGAATGTTAATTTGATTGAGTTTGTTTATGTTTTAGGGAATTGGCATCCTGTTGTCCGGCTTATTTGGAACGGTGAATGGATCCTCAGTTTCCATGTAAGGCAAAATTTATTCTGTTAGAAAGGAAAAATTCTAGATAAATATATTCACATATTTATCTGGAGCCGTTCCTATTCTAAAAGTGTTGCTGGATGACCACCTGTATATTGATTGATTGTGCTCACGGGTCTTCTAATTGTCCCTACTATTGGTTTCTGTGCAGTGAAAATGCTGGCTTGTTGGCATTAACTCGCGTAGGAAGTAGAAGAGTTGTACAGATATCTGCTGGCTTTATGATCTTCTTTTCCGTATTGGGTATGTAATATTTTGCGCTTGAATGCTTGAACTCAAACTACATGATCTCCTTTCCGTGTGTATCTTTCAGCTTTCCCAATCATATTTACAAAATCCCTTCTGCAGGAAAATTCGGAGCTTTATTTGGCCTCTATTCCAACACCAATATTTGCTGCATTGTACTGTCTTTTCTTTGCTTATGTCGGTATGTTTGAACAAAGTGAATAGTGGATGAACAAAGATCATAACACTAAAGGTCGTATTTTTCTGTACAAACATCAGATTTTGACTTGCTGTTCATTTCTGTGCAGGCGCTGCTGGTTTAAGTTTCCTTCAATTCTGCAACCTTAACAGCTTCCGCACAAAGTTCATACTTGGATTCTCAGTTTTTATGGGCTTCTCTATTCCTCAGTACTTCAATGAGTACACTGCAATAAAAGGTTTTGGCCCTGTCCATACGTCTGGCAGATGGGTAAGCCCCCTTACGTTGAGTTGTGATTCTCTCATGTGGTATCAGTTGTGTATCGAATTATAGAGTTACTGATTCAAATATCTTATCTTCATACTTCCTTGCAGTTCAATGACATTGTGAATGTGCCCTTCTCATCAGAAGCCTTTGTTGCTGGCATTTTAGCAGTTTTCCTAGACAACACATTGCATAAGAAGGATAGTCAAATCAGGAAAGATAGAGGCAAGCATTGGTGGGACAAGTTTCGATCTTTCAAGACAGATTCAAGAAGTGAGGAATTCTATTCACTGCCCTTCAATCTCAACAAACATTTCCCATCTGTGTGATTAACAAGACACTTATGTTGGATTTTCTTCTGACCGGTTAAATCTGAATCCCTTCACTAGCTCCTCAAAGCTTTTTTTGAGACCAGTATACTACCCTTATGCTGCTCTTCATGTATCTAATATCTCAAAGTAGTATGAATATATTCACAAATTTAATAGCAATTTGCTTAGCATAATTAGTCATCATTTTATTGCTGTAAATTTTTGGCGGATCATGTAGCTCTAAAGTAGGAAGAAGCATGCTTGCTACTGCTTTAACTGTTTCAAACTTGTTAGAGAGTGACTATTATTCAAATTACTAGCCTTGTGCATCTATTTTGGGATGGGGTACTTCAGTCACCCACAAATTATTCGAACACACACAGGTCAGTTATGATCATTTTAGGTCTAGGCATAATCGATCCCCTACGCCTCCTATTTTGCTACTCTCTCGGTCCCAAGTTAATTGTACCTCTTTTATTTGACACGTATAAATGCATTAAAAAAATAGCTCAAGGACCGCTATTTTGGGACGGAGTGAGTAATCATGTGTATTCATATGAATCCTTAATTGTTCATTTAAAAGAGTTTGAATCAAAAGAGTTCTTGCACCTATAGGCTGTTGCTTTTCTCATCTCCCCATCTTGCTCTCACCTCGCAAATGACTCAGCGAGCATGACAAGTGTTAAATGGTCCAAAATGTCACTTTTGAAAATAATGACCCAAAATGTCATTTCATAACGGTACTTCATCTTACGTTTTGTTTTTTTAATGCAAAACGGTACATAGTGTGCCGTTTTGGTAATTTATTTTTAATTTTTGTGCCGTTTTGGTACTTTATTTTTTATTTTTTTATAATGTGCAAAACAGTAGTTGAAGTAGCGTTTTGGCTCAAAACGGTATATCATATAGCGTTTTGTACCAAAACGGTACTTTATCTACCGTTTTGTGCATAAAAAAAATTCAAAATGCTAAAACGTTACACGAAGTACCATTTTATTTCTTTTGCATAAACGTTACACGATGTACCGTTTTGAAGTGATATTTAGAATCATTTTTAATCCCCAAATGACATTTAGGACCACCACTCTGAATATTCTAATATTCTAGTATGCCAATAAATTACAGTAACCTTCACAGTTCCACAACTTTGGCTAAATTTTTTTGTTGTCAAGAAATTAACCTTATATGTACGAAGGAATAAAAGCACTAGTACTTTAAACTCTCTCTCTCCCTCTCTCCCACATGTACAGTATACATATATTATATGGGTAGGTTATAGAATTATTGGGGTAAGAAAGATGGAAAAAGTGAGAAAAGGGCACAGGGAAGGGGAAAGAAAGGTGAGAAGAATATATGGTGCAGATTCCAGACAATAATAAGGAGTTTCTTCTGTCTTTATTTGAGGACAGAAAAACCAAACATATGATTCCTTTCCCCCCCCCCCCCACTTTATGTTTCCTCCTCTTTTCAGCTTTGAAATGAAACCACTTCTCCCCTCAATTGTTTAATTATTTATTCACTCGATTATTCTTCATTTCCCAATTTAACACAACCAATGAATCATATGTGTTTTAGAAGCATGCATCAAATCTTTGACAATACATGCATCATTTATTGCACCAACTTTTTATTCGGTCCATCCTGGAAATAACACTTTGTTTGCCCATATCTATACCTGTGATTTTCAAATGCAACCACTGTGTATCGCGTTAAATAGCAAATCTTATTTACGAAAAATTATTTTGTCGAGTCTGCAATCGTAACATTCTTATAGATAGTTATTGCTTTTTATTCGTATTTCCGAATTTTCGCATATATCAATTGTTTTCCCACTTTTGTCAAATTATTACAGAAAAACGATTATTATTCGATTATCGAATATCCTTGGTGACCACTAGGCCTACAAGGCCAGGTTTGAGAACACAACATTTTACACTTGCATCAGTAAAGTTGAGACAACGCAGGGCAAAGGTGAATGAGTAGCCAAAATTTCACACGCGACATTCACTTATTACTGTTTGCTGTCCCATTCCTAAACCGAATATTTACATCATAATTTGTTTTACAATATTGATGCACTAAAGCAAGTGACGAGAGAGCATGAGCATGCCTCTTTTTTTGTAAAATATTAGTAATTTTTTCTGATGAATAAATATCCACTAAATTTCATGCTCGCGTGGTTGTTCCGATAAAGAGGCAACGAGACAGTGGTGGCCATCAATCAGCAGCAGTGAAAATGTAATGCTAAACAGCTCAGCTTGCTTGGGTTCTACAATTTAAACCTAAACAATATGTATTTCACTTTTTCAAATTTGCTGCATCTGTGTAAGCATACATACAGCTTTGGGTTTAAAAAAGTTATTACAAGTCACTGACAGGAAATGATATACAGACAAATCAAATTAAAACATCTTACTATAATCTAATCGGAAGATTATATGCCACACCCGTCGAATTGTTAGGAAGAACCTTTAAATACGTTTATGATTAGATATTTACGAACAGTTTAGAACCAGACCTTAAATACTGTTTATCATTAGATATCTACGACCAACTCAGAACGAACCTTAATACGTTTATGATTAGATATTTACGACCAACTCAGAATTCGGAATCAAATAATCAAATTTCATCAATTATCCATGGTAGTCGAAACTTAATGTTTTTATACTAATTTTTAAGGAAAAAAATTTCAGTTCAGGCGAGACATCAGCTTGTTAGCTCATTTCTAGTTCCGCCACTTTTTTGGACATACGATGTCATAGATATTTACAATCCACGTTTTTTTCGTAACTGTTGTCTTGCATTCCGGTGTAATCGTTTAGTAATATCATGATTTTTGAACGCGTTAATTAATAAATCGACAAATATATCGAAAACATACCTCATAATAGATGCATTTGGAAGTTGTTAGTAATGACATTCATGTAGCATTTGTTTTGATACGAGAATCTAAACAAGATAAATTTGGGCGTGACCAATGGGGTCCCTAAGAAAGTATATGCTGGAACTACATACAACATGTGTTTGAGTTGGTGGCTATAGCCTATAAAGAGGAGTCATTTGCAAATAATACTGCAGTCTTACCTAGTTCTCTCCAAACCCTGTTCTCAAATCATTCTTATAAATCTTGTGTTGCTCATCATCAGCATTGGCTGCAGTACTAGTAGCCTCTAAACCATCCAACCCGACCCGCGTTCACCCCTACTACTACATTCAAAGTAATGGGGAACTGTCAAGCCATTGATAATGCAAGTATAGCAATACAACATCCTTCTGGTAGAGTTGACAAGCTTTACTCCTCTGTCCCTGCTTCTCAGATTATTAAGTTGAATCCTTCTCATTATGTTGCTCTCCTCCTCACCACCACCACCACCGCGGTTTCCACCACGGGTGGACCTCTTCGTATTACTCGTATCAAACTTCTCAGACCGACTGATACTCTTCTCCTTGGCCACACTTACAGACTCATCAGTGCTCAAGGTACACATTTTTTTACAATTATGATTTATTTTTTCCTTTGGCTTGTTTTTGTTAAGTAACCAGGTCCGTCTAAAACCTTAATGTGGTAGAGGAATGCCCAAACATGATCTTATACTCATTAACAGTTTTATGGTTATTTAGAGTTTATTATTGAGATATTAATGGAACTCTTGCTGATTTTGCAGAGGTTATGAAGGAATTGTTGGCAAAAAAACATGCAAAGATACAGAAGAAGCAATCAGAAGAATTAAAATCCGGAAAAAATGAGAAGCCAAGTTTAGATTTTGAATGCCAGAAAATAACGAAACAACAGGTTGGTGTTGGTATTATTGTTTTCCAAGTACTTATTTGCAAGATTATGATTTTTTTTCCTGAAGTTAGCTAAAAAAGCATATACTATTGGTTCTCTGCAGGTGATTAAAACTGATAGGCATCGACCAAGAAAATGTTCATCGACAAATCCTGCAACTGCAAGATCAAGAGGATGGCATCCATCACTCAACAGCATCTCTGAATCTAGCAGCTGATCGAGTTAATTTGCTGGTCATCGAAAACCTGTGAAATCAGTACCAAAAACCTGTACATGTGAGCTATTCGCGGTTAAAATGATCTTTTCTACCAGGTTCAAATGATTCAGATTTGTAAGATTACATGACCTTATCATTTATCAATGCCTAAAATTGATTGAACTACTGAAGTGTTGTGTATACTAGCAAAGATTTGCATCCATCTTATCTGCTTCTAGGTTTTTAAGGAGTTTTAAGTTTGTCTAGAAGATAATTGTAACTGCACGAGTGTTGAAATAATTTCATCAGTTCCGGCTAAATATTCCTTATAAACCCCAACACCTCTTGGTGTAGCGGTATCTCCCTCGCTCCCAGGGGTGTCGAGGGTTTGAACATTGTCAAAGACAAGGAGGGTGCGTGTGTATGTAACTATCAAACAAAAAATATTCCTTATAAAAAAATTGGAAACATGGATGTGTTTGCAAACAAATATCATATGAATCCATTCATCCAATGGCTATTATTGTAACAATAGTGACTACTCAAACAAATGCCAGATGATGTTCAAATCAATTTAGAGCAGTTTCATTGTGCAACTAACATCCAGCCATATTGTTTCTCCTTGATAAATAATCGTTGATATCTAAACAAATTCATCCGCGGTACATAAAGACTAACCAAAACTTAAATTTAACACAGCCACAGTAACTCTTTCAGTTCAACCTTCAGTATACTTGGGTAAAAAAGAACCTTAAAATTATTCAAAAATCACGCAGAATATATTACAAAGCTCACCACTCAACAATTGAAATTTGAAAGAACACTCCTATATTGTAAATCATCTATGATAACGTAACACCGGAAAAATGGTAATTGAAGAAAAAACACCTTTTTTACTTGTACACACCAAAAATTGCACAAGGCTCTGGCTCAGATGTCCACTTCCATGAACTCGAGATAATATCTTGGTAGATGCAAGTACTATGATCAGGTTGTTGTGTTCTCAGTCACCTCTTTTACTTCATCATGTTTGACCACATCCGTGTCTTGATCCTGTTTGTCCACTTCTTTAACTGGATCCTGTCTGACAACCTCTTTAACTTGATCCTGTTTGATCACCTCTTTAATTTGATCCTGTTCGAGCACCTCTTTAATTATATCTTGTTTAACAAGTTGGCTGAAGTTTCCTTTTGCCTTGAAGAGCTGTGAGTGATGATGCCTGCAATAAATTTGATGCTCGTGAGCAACAAAATTTGACGGACTTATAAAACATCCTCCATGGCTGCACTTAAAACAAGCCTTATGGTATGCAGTGCCATCAATCGCCACCTGCAGTAAGAGTGAAGAACCATCGGAATATTTAGGAAATAGCGCATCAATTTTGAGACCATAAAGATTTTTATTTTTTTGAAAGACCAGTATTTGGGAAAGTTTTTATTTAATTATGTCTCTCATGCCTTCAGAGTTCACACGTTATACCTTTTCAATAGGGTAAACAGTTCTGTTGCAAGCAACACACTTTTCCTGAGTTCCTCCAAACATCCGCGAGATTCTACTGTTAGTTTGACCCTGTGAAAAACAACATTATCAATCTAAAATTTTGAGTTAAACTTCATGAAAAACCTCAAATATATGCAAATTATTGTGCAAATTTGAGAAATAGAGGTAAGACTAGATGACTACCTGATCTGCAGATCTGTCAACTCTTGTTTTTGAAGTTCCTAGGGAAGTAAAAAATATTAAAGGCGAATTCAGAACATGACATACTAATGGAAATACATAAATGTATACAAAACAGAACAAACCTTCAAAACTCTTATCTAAGCTGCCTGTCATCTTAAACAATTGATCAAAGTGAGGTTTGCAGTATAGCACACCCTCAAATGAGGAATAATTAAAAAGCTGCAAAGAAAATGCGGCAATATGATGAGGATAAAGTGGGTAAAACCGTGGAACTATACTAAAGAATGGTTAAAGTTTAAATGGAACCCAGCATAGTTAAATTTGTTACTTTGGTATATCACCACTGAACCGAGCTGAATCATCTAAGTAATGGAATAGATAGAGTAATACATGGAAAACGTGAACAGTTACTATAGAAAATAAAAACCAAATATGGTATTCCAATATGCACTAAGATAAGCTTCCAATCCTGATAATGTCGCCATAATTAGAAATACTATGCACAAAGATTTTAATTTGGAAAAAGCTGTAGGAAAGCTACAACAAATTAAAATTCATCCATTTATAGATTGGAAAACTCTATCATCCAATATGATGTGAAAACTAGGGTTTAAAGGAAGCTTTAGTCCTTCAGTGCTTGAAAAAAAAGGGTACTCGGACCATTTACATGTCGCACACACAGTGATTGTCTGATTGACATTGGAAGTCCAATGACATGGCGTGACTTTCTAGGTTAACTACTTTGTGAAACACTTGACGGCATTGAGATAGCTGAACAAGATAGTCCTTCAATTGATACCAAAGCGGCAGAGCATACAAAAGAGGTGGACCACGATGTGCTAGAATGAGGTTACTTGAGGATAATAATTAAGGGAACAATAAAAGAGAGAATTTGTTTTTCACAGCTTAAGACAGGAGATTCACATATATAGCCATCAGCCGCAGTGCATTTAACTCTTAAGCCATCTTACTACGAGGTCTGAAGCATCACATATTAGGCTAAGAGGATAGGATGAACCTCCCTTGTGAAATACCTAAGGTCTGGCCCGTCACTCCACAATATGTAGTAACATCCGGAAACATCTTAACTTGGGATGTTAGGTGACTGATACCAATGAAGGGGCCTGGGTGATCTACCCAACGCTTTACTAGATAATAGATGTTACTCTTATAACCTCTCTCAGTATGGTACTCTACTAATCTCTGCCTTTATCAGCAAGCTCAGATTAGGCATATTATGTGGATGCATAAGAATTGTAAATTGGCAACCTAAATCATAGTCAAACTATCGATATTGTGCATCATTTTAATAATCTATGTATCCCTCATCCATATCAATTATCAAGTATCAAGGTATACAATTACTTAATCAAATCTATGAAACCTTATAGATTCTTATAAGTCAATCCATCACCTAAACAAATCTCAAAAATTCAAAATAAATCAAAATGCACCCAAGATCAAGACTACTTTACACAATTATTGAATGAGCAAAACTACATTAAAAAAAACACAGTTAACATGAAAAACATTGATCATAACATATATGGTGTGTGTGTGTTAAAAGAAGAGGGTATGATCAAATGACCTTAAGGGTACCCTTGCAGTGGTGACATCTAAAACAAGACTTGTGATACACTTTGTTATCAGCAGTGAGTTCATCCATGACATACACAGTCTTCTCACATGCCTTGCACTTTTGTGTTGTCCCTGAAAACCTGGCCATGATCACTTTCTTCAATTTACAACTTCAAGACTCAACCAAAACTGATCAAAATGCAATTTTTTTGACAGAAACAGAATTTTCTTGAAAAATGAAAATGGGGTTACTGGGGTTGGCAGAAAGAACACAGGTGGAGAAATGATTGAATGAATAGAATAGTCAGAATAGTGTAGCAGGCGTTAGCAGCATTTGCTCTGTCTGTCTCCTTTTTTATTATTCTATTTTGACTAATGCTTCCAAATTTTAGCTGTCCTTTTTATTCTAAACTCCTTTACTTTCTCCTGTTCACTTTAAATGCTCGTACCCCATCAACCATGATTACGATCTTACATATTTCGGAAATTGAATTTAACCGGTGATATACCGATTTGTAATTTTTAGGACGGTTTTTGACAAATTGGATAATTTTTAGACAATTTGATGAATTGATTAAATATTTTTAATCAATTAAGAACGATTTATCAGTAATTTTTTAAAAATAAGCCAATTTATAAAACAGAGACTGCAACCTATATATTCACATAATTGATGTTGAATCTTTTTGAACATTTAAGGTTTAGACAAACCGATATTTTATCATACCGCAAGAGCCTATATCTCTGTAATTGTTTATAAAAATTTTTGGGCTTTTTTGAACAATACCGAAGATTAAAACCATTTTTGCAAAAAACACTATCATTTTTAAAAAAATATCACAAAAATACTTTTTTATTTGCAAAAATAATATTTTTAATTTTTTTTTTGCAAAATACGATTTTTTGCAACTTAATTCAACTAGATGCAAATTTTGACAAATTTCTGCAACTCCATGCAAACCCGCGCAACAAAAAAAAACTCGATTCTAACTCGAGATGCACAAAAGGCCGGGCCAGAGATGCACAAAAGGCCGGGCCCGAAAATCTGGCCCGACCCGATCCGGTCAAAACCCGGTCAAGCCCGACCCGGTCAAAGCCCAGCCCGGTCCCGGCCCGGGCTTAGGACCTTGACGGGCTTTATTTTTAGGCAAAGCCCGACCCGGCCCGACCCGGTTAAAAGTCCGTGCTTCGGCCCGGCCCGGCCCGGCCCGATTAAAAGCCCAAAAAAGCCTGGTTAAAATCTGATTATTCTAATATATTTTCTTATATATTTATGAATCACATTTACTATAAATATAAATAATAATTTAAACACATATATATTTACATATTTGTGCTTAATAATATTATTTATATACTTCATTGCATAAATAATGAAAGAAGATATAGTAAATACACTATATATATTTGGATAATAATGATAAAACATATTATTCTATAAACATGTTTATTTTTTGCCGAACTTAAATGTTTTCAACGAAGTAATGTTTTCATCAAATATTCCATGTAAACTAATACATTTTTACGACGATCTAGTTGCTAACATGTGTAGTCTTCGGAATCTCTAATAAAACTTGATCCAATTTAAATTAGAAAAAACCCGGTCCGATCCGATCCGACCCGAAAAAAAGCCCGGTTAGGCCCGCCTCAAGGGCCCAAACCGGGCTCTGATATTTTCGGAAAGCCAGGCCCGACCTGGTCAAAGTCAAAGCCCGAAAAGCCCGGCCCGGTCAAAGCCCGAGCTTTTTAAGGGCCGGTCAAAACCCGGTCCGGTGAGTCTTTTGTGCAACTCTATGATTTCTGCCTGTTGTACATCACAGTCTCCATTCATACAACATACTCATTGCAGTTGCTTGCACCCCAAACTCCGATACGCTCACTTTTTCCCACACCGGCCTATTTTTGCACCTCCAGAGGTTCCAACAAACCATTAGAATCAGAGCCAACGTATCCCCTGAACAATTTTTTGACAACCGATGAATGGTTTCTGTTACAGTACCCTCATACCCCATCATACTAACCTCTTTTAATCCCACATTTGTCCATACCGCTTTTGTAAACGAATAATCAAATAGGACATGAATTGCATCTTCATGTTTTATTAGGACATTTAATATTAATTTGGACACGCTTCATAACCAGAGCTACAACAGTTGGCAAACGACCACGACATACTCGCCAACTAAAGTTAATCACCTTTCCTGGTAATTCTAATTTCCACATTTTCTTCTATAAAGATGCATGTATCCATTGATAAACACCTTGCACTGCTCTATAACAACTTTTGACAGAAAATTTACCTAATTTCTCCAAGTGTCAAAGCCATGAGTCTTTCTGGTTTTGAGTTGGAATAGGAATACTCTTGATCAACTGCACATTGTTCTCATTAAAGATGTCCTGCAGCACCTCATCATCCCCGCGTTTGCTTCCAGTCGATATTAAATTAACCACCAATATATGTTCAAGTTTCTGAGGCATTACAGTAGTCTAAAATCCATTATTATTCCCTGGAAACCATGGTATATGCCACACGTTGGTCTGCTCTCCATCCCCTATCTTTCTCCTACTTTCTTGTCTTACAACCTCCTGTGCTGCAAGAATACTTCGCCACATATATGATGGGTTTGTTCCTAGCTTGGCATGCAAAATATCACAATAAGGGAAGTATTTTGCTTTCATAATACTTGACACCAATGAAATTCTGATGATTTAGTAGCCTCCAACCTTGCTTTGCTAACATAGCAATGCTAAACTTACTTAATTCTTTAAACCCCAATCCCCCTCCCTCCTTAGCATTGCACATTTTTTCCCAGGACAACCACCTTATTCCCTTGTTCGACCCTCCATTTCCCCACCAGAAAGAGTTCATCTACTTCTGAATTCGATCACATATCTTTTGTAATATTAAAAAAAGATTCATCCAAAAGTTTAATATTGTCTGTGCTGCAGATTTTAAAAGCACTACTTTACCTCCTCTTGAAATCGATTTATTACTCCATCCTAATAACTTAGAGCTAATACGGTCATTCAGGAATTTAAATGTATTATTCTTCCTTCGTCCAATGCGTATTGGCAACCCCATGTATTTTTCAGGTATTGAAACTTCATCTACTTGCAATATTCCACACACCTCTCTTCTGTTTATACTCGTAGTATTTGGACTAAACACCACATCTGATTTGCCAAATTTTTTTGCTTGTCCAGATTATCTTTCGTATCTCAACAGTATGTTTTTCATAATCAATGCCTTAACTCTTATAGCTCTAAAGAAAAAATAGGAGTCATTCGCAAATAATAAATGTGACACAGGATGTGCCCCTTTAGCAATAGAGCATTCATGCAGTAACCCCATATCTTCATGTCTACGAAATATAGAACTAAGCCATTCAGCATATAGTATGTACATCACCAAAAATCTCCCCTTCTCGAATAAAAGTATAAGACACTGTAGTAACCCGTGTTTTCATATATCAACAAACCCGAATTTCTTCATCATAGCCTCAAGATAGTGCCATTCCAGTCTATCATACGTCTTAGAGACATCAATTTTAAACTCGCTACACCATTCTTCCCTTGTCTCTTTCTATTGATGTAGTGATTTAATTCAAAGGCAACTAATGCATTGTCCGTGAGCATACGACCTTCTACAAATGGGCTTTGCTTATCTGATATTAATATAAGCAAACATTCTTTCATTCGATTTGCCATAACTTTTGACACAATTCTGGATAGCACATTACAAAGTGAGATTGGTCTTAGATCTGTCATATTCTGAGGCTGCTTAATCTTTGGAATTAAACATACAGTTGTTTTATTAGCAGCATATGGCAGTTCCCCTGAACATATAAATGTCTGACAACATTTAACCACATCCTCACCTACCACATTCCAATACGTCCGGAAAAACACGGATTTAAACAAACAATACCCAGTGATTTGTCTGGGTGCATCGAGAATGCAGCAATTTTTACCTCCTCCCTTGTAACTGCTTTAATCAAATTCTCGTTCTGTTCGACTGAAACTTATTGCACTACTTCACGATCAGATAGCATTTCAGACATACCTGAGCTCTTAAATAATTCTGAGAAGTACTCCACAATTATTTTCCGAATCCCCTCATTACTCTCTTGCCATTCTCCATTTAAATCCTTCAGTTTCATAATCTGGTTTTGTTTTTTTTTCTTCCAATGGCATATTTATGGAAAAATTTAGAGTTTTGGTCCCCTTCTCGAAGCCAAAACTACCTCGACCGTTGTTTCCAATACACATCCTGCATCTCTAGTACCCATAAATACCTGTCTCGAGCCTCCTCATACTTCTTAATACCATACTCATCTCTTCTTGATATGAATTTCTGCATCTCAGTTCTATATTTTTTAATTTGCACCTGTAACTCCTTCATCTTAGTTCTATATTTTTTAATTTGCACCTGTAACTCCTTCGCTAATCTCCTCCCCATTCTTCTATTTTCAAACTCACGTATGCCATTTTATCCATGATATTCGTTTCAGGATATTAGGTCCCGAACTATCGTAGAAGGGGGGTTGAATACGATACTCACTAAATTAAAAAATTCTTTTGAATCTTTTACGGATAAATAATTTAGCGTTCGGTTAGTGGTTCCGTGTTCTTGAGGTGAATAGTATTTATGACATTAATGTAACAAAAACAAGATATTCGGGAAAATATATATTCATATATAAATCCTCGGGGGTATTGCTACACTCCGGTAAATAAATTAACCGGATACAATCCAAGAACAACAATATTCTTACTTCTACAAAGATATTATAAATTAAATCCTATACAATGATCTATCTTTTTGTATGCCTAAGGATCTAATTACCGGATAACAATTATAATGCCCCTATGAATATATACAAGAGTTAAATCGGACATTATAACGTTTCTCCGGTGAGAAGTTAAACGAATATTCAATGTGCCTTCTCTGTAAATCTTTGCTGCTTGTTTTATCAGCTCTCGTTTTGGAGAAGAAGATAAACAGAACAATTGGTTGATTGATTATTATTCTGCTTCTTGAGTGTACACTTATACATCAATTGAAATATGTGACCAAATGTTAACCACATAAATCAATTGATCAATCAATAAATATGTTGAGATTAACTTGCGTCCAGGGATGATTTTCACTTAGAATATTCAAGCATTTCATGTGAGTTGCGACCACAGGGAGTAAAGAAGCTCTTACTTGCGCATACATGAATTCTATGACAAGTTTGCCTTAGAATTTATCTAAGTGGCGACCAATATCACCAAGGGGAAGCTAACTTGTGACCTATACCTCCTAGTATAGTTAGGTTGCGACCCCAAGAAGTACTAGGAGTGTTACTTGATACCTGCATTACCAAGGGGAAGGATTTTGCCTTCGTTAATTTGCTAATTGTACTAAGTTGCGACCTCTACACCCTTGTGTAGGCTAAGTTGCGACCCAAGCTCCCCTAGGGAGTGTTAGTTACGACCCTAGCTCCCCTTGGGAGTTTTAGTTGCGACTACAGGGAACAACAAGCATTATGAGATAGTTTCTTTTCCCATTTCTTCCCTGTTGCTCCTACTGTTATTTCTCCTTCTAAGCAATAGAGTGGCTATGGTGACTCCTACTACAAGTAGTGATCACTTTGACTTAGATTCGGTAGAACGCTGTAACCCTTAAACTGTCCCGTCTTCAAGTCTTTTCTCCGAGTCTTCGTATAAACCATATAACCTTCATATCCATATACGAATACTCACTTAAAAATCTTCCTAATGATAGCACTTAGTTTCATTTCACGAATCACTGACACCTAGTACAATGGTCTAGTTCACAGTTGACCAGTTCCGCTCTCAGGCCTTCGTACTATAATCTTCTCAAATTATTGTTAAGCTTGTAACAAACTTATCACTTTGAACACTGATTGTCAATAAATTATTGTACTTCCACTGGAATCCTTTTTGGTACTTAGACAATGTCTTCATTGTTACTACAATCTTGAATGCCTCATTCAATGTCCTTCACTGATGTTTGAACATATAAATGAACTCCTTTCAATGAGTATAACTTCAAGACTGCAGCTGTCTTCTTTAACCTCTGTCTATACCTAGTGGCGGAGCCAGGAGGTTTACCTCATGGGGGCACCATACAATCTGGTTATAAATTTTAAATTAATTATATAATTAAATCTAATAGTTTTAATTTTTTTTTTGTAATACCATATCTTGATTAACAACACATTTTTAGTTAATAAAGTTATAATATTTTCAATTCTTGTTTGATGAAATGTATACATTACCTACCGAAGTAAAAGAGCCATTCTCAGTCCAGTTTACAAGCATAGTTCAATTAAAAAAAGAGGTGGAAAGTGGGGCACCAAGATAAGTATTTACATGCAACTGTTATTTTATTTGTAGGTTTAACATTAAAATTTTCTCTCTTTTTTTAAGTTGTGGGGCACGTGACCCCTGGTGTCTGGGTGTGGCTCCTCCACTGTCTATACCATGTCTTCAATTGTTCAGATTTCTATGCTTCGTACACTGTCTATCTTCAATCAATGCTGACACACTGAAATCTTCTGGTAGCACTTATACACTAAATCTTCATTATTTCTGAAAACCCTGAAAGTCTTTAAACTTTATTCTTCACTGAGGCATGAACATATTAATGAACTTCTTTCAGTGACCTGTAAACAGAATTTAAGCCTTCTTCTAATCCTTCGATTCTTTGTATTTGTCTTGTCTTCATTTCTTCTGATTTTTTGTGTAGTCGTAGTATTATTAACCTGTTCTGTTCTAGTATTGTTCTCGTGTTGAGTTATCACGTAACAGTTCATACAGCTACACAGTCTCACGAACACAAGAGTCCCGCACAATTTTAGCACACTGATCTTCTCTAATTCAACAGTTCTCAAAACGAAATCTTTTCATTCTTGGAACATACGCCATCTTGTTAAGCTCCAAAATATTGGGAAATGATCAGAGGCTCTAACACTTTTAATTCCCCTCGTGCGAACAAATGTAGATGCAACCACTGAAACAATAATGTTTGGTTAGATTTAATTTGGATTTAAAATAGTTCAAAATTAAAATTCATTTTAATTTTAGACAAAAATCAAACTAAATGGTACTCCTTTTTATTATTAAGGAGACACATAATTTCGGTCTCGACTTGTAGATTAAATCAGACCGGGTTTATTTGTCCGGGATCGGATATAACCGGTGTGATCCCCGATTCTTAAGTAAAAAAATTCGGTATTCGGTCCGATCCTGATCCGATTCAAGACCTGAAAAATTCCGAATAGTGAAGCTGAATTTTTATATATATTTATTTTAACTTTACTTTAAATCTTTAAAATTCATATATAATAATTAAATATTTACACATATCATATTTTAATGATCCAAATTAATTGATAGAAAATTAATGTGGTAAAATATATCGATACTATAATCTAAATTACTAAATTTCGTCCTCCATATAATAAAGTATTGATATTTATATATTTATATATCAATAAATTGTAAAATCAATTTTATATGTAATTGTTACATAGAAAAATATTTTCATGGAAAACGTAAATTTGAAATATTTTTGTAGAAAAATAATATATTTCAATCTTAATCCATCTTTAGGGGAACTTTCCCCGCTCCTTCTTCCTCTGTATTGCAAACGGCGTGCAATACGGACATGTATCTGTTGTTAATAAAGGCAACTTAAACCGTAAGCTAATGACATTATCAGATGTAGTCAGTCCAGGCCTCGGTCCGTAATTCTAAAAAAAATTCGATTTTCGGTTCGGTCTAATTTTGGACCGTTGCGCAACCCTACTTATTATCCAAATTGCTCTAATTTTTTTTTAAAAAAATATAAGTTTAAATACTTTGAGAAAAATAACTTGTGATTAATAATTGTTAAAATATAGTATTTATTAATACATCAATAAATTGTAAAATCAATTTTACATGTAATTCTTACATAGATAAATATTTTTATGGAAAACTTAAATTTGAAATATTTTGGTAGAAAAATAATATATTTTTAAAATTTATAGAAGCCTCCTAATACGTGTAAATAGTGCACGTACGTATCCTAGGGAGGAGTATATTTTAGTCTTAATCCATTCACGTGAACTTTCCCCGCTGCTTCTTCCTCTGTATTGCAAAGGGCGTGCATAGATGACATTATCCCCTCTATATATATAGATGATAATAATGCAATCCTAACCACAAAAACCAGAGAGAAAGATATTTGACAATGTCTGCAGCGATTTCAACTGAGTTTTTCCGTAAGCTTCCTAAAGCCATAGTTACGAGAGCGATCGTAGAAGATACACAGCTTAGTTGTTGTAGCATCTGTCTAGAAAGTTTTGGTCTAGGTGAGAGCATAACTTCTGCTACCATGCACGCATCTTTTTCATCAAGATTGTATTCATACCGCCTTTACCCGTGATCATCGATGTCCTTTGTGTCGTCGTGAGTTTCCTGTCCAGCCACCGCCCAGGAACAATCCTTTTCGTCTTTTTCGTTCTCGTCACCATCACCACCACCACCACCACCACCATCATCACCACCATCATCACCACTTTATGATGAGAGAAAAAGGGGCTAAAAATAGACCAGTGCAAAAAAAAAGCACAAAAACAAATAAGTGCATTGCACTATAAACTGTATACAATAAGTGCAAAAGCACAATAAAAAATCGAGAATACTTTGACTTGCACCTTAGAAAGTACAACCACTAAGGAGACCCATGATGGCTAAACCCCTTTGAAGCTTCCTCGTCTGTAAACAAATCCGGCGCTTGGTTACAAGTCCTCGTGTTAACTGAAGCTTTCCGCGTCTCATAAGTTTAAAACATTACTGCATGCAGAAAAACCAGGTTTTGGTTACCAAGTATATGTACCCTGCTGATTAGCATAACTGTTAACAATAATCTCATGTATAAGGTAGGTAGTAACCTACTTGTGTTTTTAGAATCTCATATGTAATCTGCATTTTCTTTATCCCAACTTACATGTACAAGTATTGATATCAGGACATAAAAATCAAGTTGATTTTCAGCATAACTGTTGTTAATATATTTTTTTTTGGGGGGGGGGTGGGGGACTAGGTTAACTCCGCCTATGTCACTACCTGACACAGCCGGTCCCAAGCCCGGATAAAGGAGGAGGGCAGAGGGTTCTTTATTTCTTATTGCATTAGCTATATTTTACGGACAATTCACTTGGCGTCCCAGACATTAAAATATCTGATCTTCCTTTTGACAGCGTGCTTAACAATTTCATAGTTGGAACTTGGAAGAGCTTCATAATAAGACTACCAATGTTTTCGGTAGCTTACCAAAAATTGAGAAGTTGTATATTGCATTAAAATTTATTCGGGTAATTTTCAGATCTCTTTACATTGTCCTTTTTAACTTGGCACAATGCATCAATGTCTAATTGTTTGTGCTCTTTGTGTGCAACATGTTTCAAAGTATTTGGCTGCAGGACGTTTTCTGGAAACTCTTTCTAAACCGTTGCCTTCCCTAAAGACTCTGAATATCTCTGACATACGTTTTGATAAGTTGTCTGAGGTTTCTTGTTTGCTGTGCTTAATTCGGAGTGCTCTCAACTTGTGCAAACTAAATATTGTGGTGAGTCATGCACCATCACTTCATCTTATTCTGTGTCACTACAACTTACCTACTGTTTGTCATTTTTATAACATTTTCTCTATATTCGGCTGTGTGTTTAGTTGAAGGTGATCTCAACAAATATCGGATAAAAGATTCTGGAGACTGTACCCTGGATCATCTTGAAATTGTCACCTTTAGTAACTTTAGAGGTCTTAGAGCCGAGTTAGAGCTAGTCAAGTTTCTGCTTGCCCGCTCTCCATTGCTGAAAAAAATGCTCATTCACTACAGTGTATTCATTAAAATAAACAATGAAATTACTCATGATAATAGGAAGGAGAGAATATTGGACCCCAGAGATTATGAAGCAATACACTGATAATAAACAATGAAAGTTTAGGCCTTAATTCTGGGCTGATGAGCCTTTCAGTTTGACAGTTGAAGATCATATAATGCTGAAATTCCTCATCATAATAGGAAGGAGAGAATATTGGACCCCAGAGATTTAGTTCAAGTGAATCTAATTGACTTGCTTGCTCCCACATATAACAATGGAGAATCCCAAGTGAAAGATTGACTAGGACTTTCTGTCATCATGTATGCCTATGTTTTCCCACTGATTAAATGCACATACTACCAACCTTTGGGCATCTCCTTCTGTTTTAAAATAAAACTAACTCAACAGCTTAGACTCTAATCTTTAAAAAAATGGATAAAAACGTTAAAAAAAAAAGAAACGGGATAGACATGCCTGCTCAACATCAGATAGCATATTCAGAGAAAGTACTCAGAATCCCTAAGTTATCGCTTTATTTGTCCTATTGCATCAAATACAACTCCACACATTTGTTTTGGATCGGGACTGATGTAAACATGGACCTCGTCGTTGATTATACTTGTCTTTGCATGGTCTGTTATTTCCTCCCATTTCATGGGGCCAACTTTAGTATCTGCAGTCTGCACATGAATTTTGCGATCATAGCAAACATCACATAATTATGTTATCTGTTGTGATCGGTTTTTTTACTAATTGTAGTACATGTCCTGTTCTGTAATATTCTAAAAAGGAACATATTAGGGAAGATATTGTACTTCCACTAAAACTTCATTTAAGGCACTTCATAGAACTTTTGCCTAAATAAAAGATGACAAATAAATATAAGGGAAATTCTCAATGGTACCCTTATTCATGTATAATGAGAGTAAATAAATCTAAACTAATTAAATTATAAAATTTGAAAAAGCTTTAAAATACACACTGAGAAGGAGCTGAAATAAAATAGGAGATGATGTCATGCCCTAGAAGATCCCCCACAGTTTTCATGCCTTGAACCTTCTGATGTTTTCTTTTCTCTCTGCCAATATGTTTAAGCTGCGACAAGATCAAGTATAAAATTATATCAAAAAGTCTAGACCTGACAAACACATCAACTGTCTCAACTCTAAACTGAACCTTATGTTAAACTTGTGCTTATTGCTGTCAAAGATATGTGGTTTCACTTGTAACCAGCTGCTGGAATTTAATTTGGCGGACTGACCGCCATTATTCAATATTGAGTCAGAAGTTTAATTGAAGTGATTATGAACTTATGTGGTGCTGACATGTTACGCGATGATCTTTAAGGTCAATGGATTCTGTCTCTGCTGGTTCAATTGTAGTTCGTGGAAAACTATCCACAGTTCTTGCCTCAAGGAATATCTCCAAATTCTCGTCCAACCTGAATTTTGTGTGTGAGAAAAATTATGAATGTTGCAGATGCCTTATTTGAGCTTCAGTGTACTATTACCCTGAAGTACGGAAGAAGTCTTCTGAATTTCAGTTGATTGCCTCATAACCAGCACAATCACCCTTAAGGACCAGTATCTCAACCTCTATGGCAGCTTCAGGTCCATTTCTTAAAACCTCTCCAGTTAGGCTATCAAGTATCAAGTAAAGCTAACTTGATAGAGTTACCTCTTTCTCCTTTGATTTACAGATAGTGAGGACTGGGGAACTGACCTTTTGCAATAACTTGGACGCAATATTTAGTACGAAGGCATATGTGCGTGAATATTTAATTTTTTTAAATTAACTTTGATTAAAAAAGTAGGATACTAGTCCACAGCAGGTATGTGATGCAGGGGATTAGCTTTCTCCAATATCTTGTTTGCCTGGATTCAAACACATCATGAATGGGATTATCAGGCTGCTAAAGTGATTCTCATAATATGCAAAACAATTTATATGAAATACTTGAGTTTCTAATAGCAATAGCGATATTAAGTTGTAGATAAAGTATGATAAGTGATGACAAAGTAATTCAATCGATCTGAAACTCGAAATTTTACATTTATCAAATCTGATTTCTTGAATTTATATATAGGTTTAAATTTTAAATCCGAATTTTTTGAATATGAATTTAAGGTATATTTACCTGAAACCGGATACGAAATACCAAGTCCAAAACCCCATCCAAACCCGAAATCTGGAAAAATTAACTAATAACAAAAGTCAATTAAAATATAATAATTGTATAACCTTAACGTGTGCTAAGGTGAACAAGTATTTTTTAGTGGTAAACCTAGTTAATGCGGTATTAATTGGGCTGATTATCAAAATATTAGTTACACTTATTTAAACACAATCTATGTTATTCGGGTGGAATGGTTAAAGAGTTCACACTAAAATTATTCTCCCTTTAGTGATAAAGGTGGCGTGTTTGATTCAAGATGTTTGCAATATTAATATTATAAATATTTTCATATTTCTTGTTAAGATTTCGAATTTCTGGTATTTTGATATTCAATCAGAAAAAAATCATATTTGGGGTATACAGAAATTTGATATGAAATTTTAGGAATTCATGTATTCATTTTTGGTATTTTCCAGTGTTCGGATATAAATAGTTAACTGTGTTCGAATATAGACGTAGGGTATCTTTTTTGATATATTTATTCAATAATAATAATTGTTATTAGACTATAACAATGCTAAATTATATTCAATTTCACTCTATTATCTGAATTTGAGCATAGAAGAAGAGCCTTATAGAAGGGCTTAAAATTGTTACATTAATTTAAGAAAAATATAAATATTTTAAATTTTATCTTCAGAATTCATGCGAACAAAACAATTTAAAAGAATAGGAAACTAAAAAAATTCTCAAAACAAAGCAAAAGAGTGAATTCATATACAAATTTTACCTCTGATTCCAACTTTACAAAATTATCCACATTTGCTAAATTCGTTTTGATGCAGACTTAAAAAAATCGCCCCGATTTAAATTTAAGAGTGAATTACAGTTCATATTTTTTAAATTACTTAACATTGACCCAAAATCAATATTATGTACCAAATTTTTTCAAATTATAATTTGCATTCATGTGCTTTCGTTGCCTGAACAAGAGAGAGATACAGCTTCATCAAAAAGATATGGGGTATCTCTTTTGATATGATTACTCAATATTAATCATTAAATATTGTTATTAGACCATAAAAACGTTAAATTGTGTTCAGTCTCACCGTATTAATTGAATTTGAGTAATGACGAACATTACTTATAGAAGGACTTACAATTGTTGCGTTAAATTAAAAAAAAATACAAAATTTTAAACTTTTCAACTTCGAAACCAATGCCAATAAAACAATTTAAAGAATAGGAAATAAGAAAGTTCTCAAACTAAAACAAAAAAACTAAACCTAAATCCATAAAAAATATTTCATCCACAAAATTTGCCTCTGTTCTAACTCTACAAAATCATCCACACATGCTAAGCTCATTTTGACGAAGACTTAACAAAATTTAACAACACCACTTTTTAGTTTACAGGTTTACAAGTTCCCCACCATACAACAACACCACTTTTTATTTTACAAGCCACCAGTTTCGCGTGTCTATATTCATCAATATGTGTAAATGAAAGAAACGATCAACATACGAAATCCAGAGCAAGAAATTGTTTTTGTTGGCTCTAGTACTTCTGACCTCCGTATATTGTTGAAACACCATTTTTAATCTTGTCATAAACCATCTAAACTCTTCAGTTGTCCTTGTATTAGCAGCCTCACGATCACCACCATTAGAACCTCTGATTGTGCCTCTCTCGGTCATCGTTGAACGAGATAAAATTCTTGCTCTGATACCACTTGAGGCAGAACGGAAGTGAAGGAAAAAGAAACACTAGTCCTCGTAAGGACTCTCAAATGAGAAATCCTGAAACACTTTGAATCCACAAGACAAACCTCGAATTCACGATTAAGAATTCTTGAATCCACAAGAAGATAAAGAGAAAACTCTTAGTATTTTTATTCAATAAAAGATAGATAATCAGTTACATAATAGCATAGTTTATATAAAGATAATAAACCCTAAAACAAAAAAAATAAGTTCTAATTAAAATAAAATATTAGATATAAGTACAATGATCATGCATATTTGAGTATGATCATGCACTATGTATCCAGATCAGGCGCGCTGCTACTGTCCCTTCGGCATGATCATGCAGCTTGTCAGAGTGATCATGTCCCTTGGCTACCAGAAACCTATGCTATTTTTTCATGATCATGTAGCTCGTAAGTATGATCATGTTGTTGTCCTCACTTAATTCTTTACAAATCTATTTTGTTAAATTTTACTTCAAAATCTCGGGACTCTTGTCCTACATCAAAAGACGTATGACGAGACAACATGTGGGGAGATATGTATTTTAAAGATAATTTTAAGGGATTGGTTCAAGTGAACACAAAACATGATCCAAACAATTTCTTTAGGCATGACTAGAGCATTCTTATTTTTCGGGAAATGTCGTCACTTGGAATACATGATCATATATCGCAACTTCATTGCTTGTCTGGTTTAAAACCATAATAATCATAGAATGATAGAAGAACATAAAAATCTACATATATGGGAAACCAGATAATCATGCATTGTCCATGCCTTGTTTGTGAAACTGAGATTGGTGTAACTAAAATACAAGCAAGCCCTAGCTATCTAATATATGCACAGGCGCTAACCACCGGTCTCTTTCTCACTCAAACTTGCTTAATTTGTCCTTTCAAGGCATACCAACAAACTTTAACTAACAAACAACAAATTTTATAATGCATTAGATATAAATTATTAAAAACTTGTTACCTGAATATACTTTGACGCGATATGTGCACACCCTATTACTTTTTGTAGTTGCACTAATTATATCTTGTTTTTTGAGCAAAGCATGCCCAACCTAAAATATAACTAAAATAAATGTTTAATCTTCGACAAAAAAAAAGTAATGACGCAGCACGAAAGGGTAAAAAATGCAAGCGATAATTCTCGTCATGATCCATACAGAAAAAAATCATTAATACCTTTAATCCACAAGAAAAATTTGAAATCTACAAGGGTTTCTTGAATACACAAGGAAAAAAGAAGAGAAAACTCTTAAAAGTTTAATTTCAATAAAATATATCATTCATTATATTATGATGTTGTTTACATAATAGAGATTGATAACTCTAAAATAAAATAAATGCTAAATAAAAATAAAATATTAATTGTAATGCAGAAACTCTAAATCCTTCTAAAAAACCTTATGATATAAAATCTCAATTTAACGTGATCAATCATACTTAGTAGCGTGATCATAGATCAGTTGTCTTTAATCTTCTCGCGTTTCATGATACCCTCGATATGTACCGAAAATACTCTTACATCCAGTAAAGAAAATTATGGGGAAAATGTAAATACCAAGCATGCGTCAATACTTCTCGTGTTTGTCTGCTTGTCGAACACCTAAAATTCTTAAGGATATCATTTTTCCACTTAATAATAACATTTTCGCTAAAAGACGCCTCATATTTATTGAAGTTAATTTTTTGTCCATAAATTAGCAATTTTGGACCATTTATGTAGATAAGGGAGTGGCAGTTGGGAAACTCTAGGGAATCCTCACTTGTCTGTTTAGTCATTTGTTTTTCCATATTTTCTTGTCATGAATGTATTTATTAGTTGTTGTCAGCGATAATGAATATGAAAAAGCCTCTACATGTAAAAAGAATAGCTATATTAAATTGGATCACCTTGGCGAAGACCTCGAGATGAAATAACACAACCTCCAACTCCACCCTTTCATTTGAAAACATATGATACACCACTCATGGTCCATAATTCGCCTCACTCGATTGTAATCAAAACCCATTTCTCGCTCGCTCTACGAATATCCATTCTCTAATTATATACTTTGCTCATATCAAATTTGAACGCCATTGTGCCAATCCGAACTTCTCTCTTCCTTTTCATTGCGTGAAATAGTTCAAAGGCGACAAGAGCATTGTATCTAATTAATCTTTCAAGTATAAAAATACTTTGACGATGAGAAATGAGATCATGTAAAAACATTTTAAGGCGATTCATCATCGCTTTAGGCGCCAACTTATAAACCACGGTACACAATCATACGAGCTTGAGGTCACTCATTTTCTTTCGTTCATTGCATTTGGAAATTAAGACAATATAATTCTTATTAATATCTTTCAAGTCGACACGGCCACGCCACCAATTTTGGATAAAACCAACTACATTTGACCTTACAATTTGCCAAAAAACTCCCGAAACTTTATTTGGATGCATCTTATTTAACGTTTGGCAACTCATTAATGGTATCTAACACATCAAAGACTTCATTTATTTTATTAGAAATTGTACATGAAAAGCCTTAAAGAGTATTATCAAAGTCAAAAGATTTGCTGTAAGTAAGAGATTCTCAAAATAATCAGTAATGCTTTTTTCAAATCTCTCTCATTATTCTTCCATCTACCAGTAATATCCATCTGACTCGTAATAAAATTTCTCTCATTCTGGAATTAGGTTTTATATTGAAAGTATGACGTGTTTTGTCTCCATCCCTTATGCACGAGCTCCTGCAATGATAGCAAGATTTTTCTCTTATTGTTGCAGTTCGTCTAGTTTTTCTACGAGAATTTTATATTTTTCATCAAAACTACATATGGATTTTATTGTTACCGTACCCGAAGTTCTGTCTTAGCATCTATCAAAGTGTCTGATACTAGGGATAATGAAATCGAAACCCAATTTGAACAAAAAAAATAATCGAAACTGAATTTGAAATCGTTAAAAACCGTCCACATTCAAATTGTCTAAACCCGACTTAAAATTGAGATTGAAACCGATTTTTCAGTTCCGGTTATAGGTTGGAACCGAATTGTGAAAAATCATATCGACCCATTAATTAATTTAAATAATTAAGAGTTAGATATGTTTTATATCAATTTTTAAAATAATATATATATAAATATACATAGAATAAGTATTGATGCAATTTCTTCAACTTTACTACTTAATATTAATTTTAGCAGTCTCTCTCTCGGACCACAATATAATGGGAGAACAAAAGCCGTAAAATGTTAAACCTATTTTATTTTAAAATTCTAATAAATGGTTTAACCTAATTTCTATCGCAACATTATCTTATTCATAATCTTAATATTTTTTGGTACCAGAAAATTATGATTTCAATTTTATATTAGACTTAACTAATCAATTCTTAATTAAATTATTGTATAGGATGTACGCGTAATAAATACAACTTCAAGACACGTCATTATATAAAGTTGTAAAAGCGACTCTACACAAGTCTTTCTATAAATTATTTTTTGATGAATTTATGTTGACATATCAATAATTATGTTCACTTTATACCAGTTAATTTAATTTATTTGAAACAAAATTTGTAAAATAGTATCTTCAAATTCCTTTTACAATTTTTATAATAAGATGTAAATTTATTTTTAATTTAATATTTTTATACCACTTAAAATATAATTACTAGGAATACATGTGAATTGACAATTATTCACGACTAAATCACTATAAATTGCTTATGAACATGAAAGTCTAAATGATTTAAACTCTATTAAAAAAAGGCTAAGAATCAAAATGATGATTTTTTTTGGAAGAGAACAATTAATTAATATAAAACCACATGTCATCTTATCAAATTGAACAAAAATGTAATAAAAGAAATTAAATCATAATATTTTTTGTTCAAACCACATTATTTACCAAATGTTCAAGTTTAGCACATTAGACACTAATATTGTTTTTTTAGAGAGATAATTAAATAATTTGTAATCATGAATAATAAATGGGTCAATAGATCTTCAATAACTGAAAATAATTTAAATTACATATAATCCGAATCAATAAATATGTAAATTATGAAAATTTACACCTATACTGAACCAAAAATAAATTTCTAGATAGCTAAGAAAGTACATGTGAGAGAGAACAAAACATGGATTTAAAAAAAATTAAATAAATACTAATCTCTCAATTATCTTTATTTTTCCGATCTATCACAAATAGTTATTATTAAAAAATAATCGACTATATATTTAACTTCATCGGGTGCTTAAGCAAAGTAATTAATCGAAGTAAAAGAGGACGAAGGGATTAAATGTTTGGTTAGTTTAGTTTTACAATTTTAAAAGTAGTACAAAGACATATTTCGCAAACAAATTATAAGTTTGGCTTATAAGTCCGTCGTAATATATCGACCAGTGTTTGTTGGCCAACTTATAAATTAAATTTACAACTTATAAGCTGATGTTAGTAATGACGTACTTTTTGTCAATTTATTTTGATATTTCGCTTTTTTAATAATTTTACTTTTACTTAAATAATTTATATGTATGCATCTATTTATTACTTTGAAGTCACTTATTCATTTTAAATTATAAATTACTTATTTTAATATTTTTCAAACGGACACAAAATCAGAAAAAGATGGAATGAAGTCATTTTTTGGCTACTCCCATTTTATTATCATAGTAGAAGTGCTCCAAAAAATTTAAAAATATTAATTTCAAATGAAGTGAGAAAATAATTTGAGATTAACTATATATAAAATATGTATTTATTCATACATCAAAAATATAAAATCAAATTTATATGCAATTATTATGTAGTAAAATACCTTATGAAAATTAAATTTGAAAACAAGTGTATTGAAAAACAGATACTTTAATCAATCTTTAAAGCGAACCTTCCTCGTTGTTTAACAGCTTCTTCCTCTGTTGCAATAACGCAGCGATAGACAACAATTATGATATAGCTTTAGCCCCAAGCAATTTGGTAATAAACCAGCTTTAACCGTACGCTAATGAGATTATACCCCCTCTATATATCTTGATTATTCAACCCTAACCAGAAAAAAGCAGAGAGAAACAAACATATTTCACAGAGAGAAAGATATTTGACAATGTCTTCGCGAGCGTTTTCGAAAGCCATAGTTACGAGTGTCGTCATTCTAGAAGACACACAACAACTTTGTTGTTGTAGTATCTGTCTAGATAGTTTCAGTCTAGGGGGGAGTATAGCTCTCCTACCATGCAGACATCTTTTCCACACAGATTGCATTCGTGCTGCCTTTGCACGTGATCATCGATGTCCTTTATGCACACATCTCCACCGCCTAGGTACCATTCTTTTCGCCTTTTTCCTACTCATTACCATCATCCTCGCCTATGTTTTGAGGTAGTTTCTAGTCCTATGGTTTCCATTATTACTAGTATTATTACTAATTTCAAATATTTATTAGTTTACATGTGTATTAATGGTGAAATCTTTTAATCTTAATAACTATTAATATGCCAGTCTTGGGGGTGTCGACTAACTAGAATGAAATTTGATTTTTGACTTTTGAGTCCAAGGTTTTTGAGGTGCTTAGGAGAGGGCGTATTTCTGAGTTTTTTAGGCGTTTAGGAAGAGAGATGCTGTGTTGAGAGTGGGGACGATGAATAACGTAACGGGCTGACCTATTTTCTGAGGTTATTGATGAACTTAATTAAGGAGTGTCTTGGAGGTGTTCTGAAGCACATGCTATATCAGACATAGAGGGAATAAGTTCTCATGTGATTTCGGACTTAGAAGCTTTGTTCTGAGAGTTTTTGAGGTTTTAGGGAGAGGGGGAGAGAGAGAGAGAGAGAGAGAGGGAGAGAGGGGGAGAGGGAGGGAGAGAGAGAGAGAGAGAGAGCGATCGTAGAAGATACACAGCTTAGTTGTTGTAGCATCTGTCTAGAAAGTTTTGGTCTAGGTGAGAGCATAACTCTGCTACCATGCACGCATCTTTTTCATCAAGATTGTATTCATACCGCCTTTCCCCGTGATCATCGATGTCCTTTGTGTCGTCGTGAGTTTCCTGTCCAGCCACCGCCCAGGAACAATCCTTTTCGTCTTTTTCGTTCTCGTCACCATCACCACCACCACCACCACCACCATCATCACCACCATCATCACCGCTTTATGATGAGAGAACTGTTTCTGGATCAGCCACGTACCGCTGCCAATACCTTTTACCTTCATATTCCAATAATTTGAGGTATTAACTAGTCCTCTGTTTTCTATTTTTCTATTCTGAGTATTATGATTATTATAAAATATTTATATATGGTGAATAACATGTAGTATGTCGTAGTGTTGGAGTCTTAGGGTGTACTTTAGGAACAATGTCGACTAACTAAAACGAAATTTGATTCTTGACTTTGAGTCCATGGTTTTTGAGGTGCTTAGGAGAAAGCGTGCTTTGAGAGTTTTTTAGGCGTTTTGAAGCAGATGCTATGTTGAGAGAGGGGAGGATGAGTAACTTAAGGCGAATGATTTTCTGAGGTTATTGATGGACTTATTGAGGTGAAACTCGAGTGCATTTTGAGGCTAGTAATTAGCTTAAGAAGGATAGTCTTGGAGGTTTTTAGAAAGGATTTGATAGTTTGAGGCTTGAATGGATGAATGACTACTAGTAATCTTGATTTTTGAGTGTTAGTGCGGGAGTTTTGAGGTTTTTAGGAGCATATACGCTATACTGATCAGGGCATTACGGATAGAATAAGGTCTCATGTGATTTTTAACTTAGAAGCTTTGTTCTGAGAGTTTTTGAGGCATGAGAGAGAAAGAGGGAGAGAGAGAGAGAGAGAGAGAGATAGGAAGCAGAGATGCTGTGTTGAGAGTGGGGAGGATGAATAAGTTAACAGGCTGAGAGCAATTTTCTGAGGTTATTGATGAACTTAATGAAGGAGTGTCTTGGAGGTGTTCAGGAAACAGATGCTATATCTAAGGTAGAAGGGATGAGTAGAAGTTAAACTCGAGTGCAATTTGAGGCTAGTGATTAGCTTAAGAAGGGATTTGATATTTTGAGGCTTGAATGGATGAATGACTTCGAGTAATCTTGATTTTTGAGTTTTAGCGCTAGAGTTTTGAGGTTTTAAGGAGCATATACGCTAAACTGATCAGGACATTATGGATACAATAAGGTCTTATGTGATTTTTGACTTAGAAGCTTTGTTCTCAGAGTTTTTGAGGCATGAGAGAGAGAGAGAGAGAGTAGGAAGCAGAGATGCTGTGTTGAGATTGGGGAGGATGAATAAGTTAACAGGCTGAGAGCGATTTTCTAAGGTTATTGATGAACATAATTTAGGACTGACTTGAAGGTGTTCTGGAAGCATATGTCATATCTGACGAGAAAGGAATGGATAAGTTAAACTCATGTGCTTTTTGAGGCTAGTACAGATGGGCTTAGTGAGATTTTAGGTTAGCAGATGTGTCTGACAGTACAACGGAGTAGCGCTCAACTAATTTATATAAAAACTTTTTGTCAGTGTTGAAATTGTGAGAACCATTGTTTAGTACTTTCTACTTGTGTTGCTCTGCAATTTTTTGAAAGTGCAAAAAATGGTTCCCTCGATTCTTCAGACCCTATATAATACACAATCATGTTCAAATGAAAAACATAATAGCTTGGGAATCCATGAAAATCATTGTTAAACACTTTTTGTTTGTATTGCTCTGCAATTTTTGAAAGTGCAAGAACAATGATTTTTTAGGGTTCTCCATGCGTGACTATAAAATTTTTTTGTTCTGTAAATGCTTCTACATGTTTGTGGTATAAAGAATTGCTTATTATATATGAGGTTTTATGACACCAGTATGGTTCACTGCCTTAAATATGTTAAGTTTAGATTGACATTATCCTAAGAAAACAGGTATACATCTACTTTGGTGAATCTAAGCATGCAATTCTGCACTAGTTGATGTCTTTGGATGCCTGATGTAAGACCATCCTTTAGTTTCCGAAGGCTTTGATATCTATGCAGATCGGTTATTGCAGCATGTGTGATGTCTCGGGGGTAGCATCATACAATCCTTAGTGGGATTGACTATAAGGTAAGCATTGCTGGTTCATCTCGACTGGGCAACACTTGATCAGTGCAAAAAAGGCACAAAAAGGGGCTAAAAATAGACCAGTGCAAAAAAAAAGCACAAAAACAAATAAGTGCATTGCACTATAAACTGTATAAAATAAGTGCAAAAGCACAATAAAAAATCGAGAATACTTTGACTTGCACCTTAGAAAGTACAACCACTAAGGAGACCCATGATGGCTAAACCCCTTTGAAGCTTCCTCGTCTGACAATGTAAACAAATCCGGCGCTTGGTTACAAGTCCTCGTGTTAACTGAAGCTTTCCGCGTCTCATAAGTTTAAAACATTACTGTCCAGAAAAACCAGGTTTTGGTTACCAAGTATATGTACCCTGCTGATTAGCATAACTGTTAACTATAACCTCATGTATAAGGTAGGCACCTACTTGTGTTTTTAGAATCTCATATGTAATCTGCATTTTCTTTATCCCAACTTACATGTACAAGTATTGATATCAGGACATAAAAATCAAGTTAATTTTCAGCATAACTGTTGTTAATATATTTTTTTGGGGGGTGGGGGACTAGGGTAACTCCGCCTATGTCACTACCTGACACAGCCGGTCCCAAGCCCGGATAAAGGAGGAGGGCAGAGGGTTCTTTATTTCTTATTGCATTAGCTATATTTTACGGACAATTCACTTGGTGTCCCAGACATTAAAATGTCTGATCTTCCTTTTGACAGTGTGCTTAACAATTTCATAGTTGGAACTTGGAAGAGCTTCATAATAAGACTACCAATGTTTTCGGTAGCTTACCGAAAATTGAGAAGTTGTATATTGCATTAAAATTTATTCGGGTAATTTTCAGATCTCTTTACATTGTCCTTTTTAACTTGGCACAATGCATCAATGTCTAATTGTTTGTGCTCTTTGTGTGCAACATGTTTCAAAGTATTTGGCTGCAGGTCGTTTTCTGGAAACTCTTTCTAAACAGTTGCCTTCCCTAAAGACTCTAAATATCTCTGACATACGTTTTGATAAGTTGTCTGAGGTTTCTTGATTGCTGTGCTTAATTCGGAGTGCTCCCAACTTGTGCAAACTAGACTTCATCTTATTCTGTGTCACTACAACTTACCTACTGTTTGTCATTTTTATAACATTTTCTCTATATTCGGCTGTGTGTTTAGTTGAAGGTGATCTCAACAAATATCGGATAAAAGATTCTGGAGACTGTACCCTGGATCATCTTGAAATTGTCACCTTTAGTAACTTTAGAGGTCTTAGAGCCGAGTTAGAGCTAGTCAAGTTTCTGCTTGCCCGCTCTCCATTGCTGAAAAAAATGCTCATTCACTACAGTGTATTCATTAAAATAAACAATGAAATTACTCATGATAATAGGAAGGAGAGAATATTGGACCCCAGAGATTATGAAGCAATACACTGATAAGAAACAATGAAAGTTTAGGCCTTAATTCTGGGCTGATGAGCCTTTCAGTTTGATAGTTGAAGATCATATAATGCTGAAATTCCTCTTCATAATAGTTGAAGATCATATAATGCTGACCGCCATTATTCAATATTGTGTCAGAAGTTTAATTGAAGTGATTATGAACTTATGAGGTGCTGACATGTTACGCGATGATCTTTAAGGTCAAAGCATTTTGTCTCTGCTGGTTCAATTGTAGTTCGTGGAAAACTATCCACAGTTCTTGCCTCAAGGAATATCCCCAAATTCTCGTCCAACCTGAATTTTGAGCTTCAGTGTACTATTACCCTGAAGTACGGAAGAAGTCTTCTGAATTTCCGTTGATTGTCTCATAACCAGCACAATCACCCTTAAGGACCAGTATCTCAACCTCTATGGCAGCTTCAAGTCCATTTTTTACAGATAGTGAGGACTGGGGAACTGACCTTTTGCAATAACTTGGACGCAAGCATCCTGGTTCCTAAGCATTCCTTTTTCTACATGAAATGCAGGATGAAAGTGATAAAATATTTAGTACGAAGGCATATGTGCGTGAATATTTAAATTTTTTAAATTAACCTTGATTAAAAAAGTAGGATACTAGTCCACAGCAGGTATGTGATGCAGGGGATTAGCTTTCTACAATATCTTGTTTGCCTCACTTCATGAATGGGATTATCAGGCTGCTAAAGTGATTCTCATAATATGCAAAACAATTTATATGAAATACTTGAGTTTCAAATAGCAATAGCGATATTAAGTTGTAGATAAAGTATGATCAGTGATGACAAAGTAATTCAATCGATCTGAAACTTGAAATTTTACATTTACCTTAACGTGTGCTATGGTGAACAAGTATTTTTTAGTGTTAAACCTAGTTAATGCAGTATTAATTGGGCTGATTATCAAAATAATAGTTACACTTATTTAAACACAATCGATGTTGTTCGGGTGGAATGGTTAAAGATTTCACACTAAAATTATTCTCCCTTTAGTGGTCAAGGTGGCGTGTTTGATTCAAGATGTTTGCAATATTAATATTATAAATATTTTCATATTTCTTGTTTAGATTTCAAATTTCGGGTATTTTGATATTCAATCAGAAAGAAAATTCATATTTGGGGTATACACAAATTTGATATGAAATTTTTGGAATTCATATATATTTATTTTTGGTATTTTCCAGTGTTCGGATATAAATAGTTAACTGTGTTCGAATATAGACGTAGGATATCTTTTTTGATATATTTATTCAATAATAATAATTGTTATTAGACTATAACAATGCTAAATTATGTTCAATTTCACTCTATTATCTGAATTTGAGCATAGAAGAAGAGCCTTATAGAAGGGCTTAAAATTGCTACATTAATTTAAGAAAAACATAAATATTTTAAATTTTATCTTTAGAATTCATGCCAACAAAACAATTTAAAAGAATAGGAAACTAACAAAATTCTCAAAACAAAGCAAAAGAGTGAATTCATATACAAATTTTACCTCTGGTTCCAACTTTACAAAATTATCCACATTTGCTAAATACATTTTGATGCCGACTTAAAAAAATTGCCCCGATGTAAATTTAAGAGTGAATTACAGTTCATATTTTTTAAATTACTTAACATTGATCCAAAATCAATATTATGTACCAAATTTTTTCAAATTATAATTTGCATTCATGTGCTTTCGTTGCCTGAACAAGAGAGAGATACAGCTTCATCAAAAAGATGTCATGAGACAACGGTTCAAAATATACCCGTTGTCCCAAAAAATCAAACCACGGGGTTTTCTTCGCTATGAAAAAACAGTTGTCTTGCTTTCCATCCAACAACGTTTATAGAGGTTTTTGCACACTATTGTCTAAGCTTTTCGATTTGACTTATTTAGACAACTGTGATTTCATGGACTGTTGTTTACGACTATTTTAAACAAGCGTGAACCAATGTTGTATGTCCAAAAACTCATTCTATCTTAAGACAACTGTTATTTTACGAGTTGTTGTTTGTAACCCTTTTACATAATGTTGCATGCATGTTGTATGTACAAAAATTCATTCCATCTTAAGACAACAGTTTTTGACAAGTCCGTTGTCTAATTTAGACAATGGTTTACTAAAACTGATATCTTAGACTCTATCAAACAATGGATTTAAAATACCATTGTAGAAAGCAAAGTTCATAGACAATGGTTATTAACATTATGGGATAATAGAGGTTCATACAACAGTTTACTGATTAGCAAAAGAAACCGTTGTCTATACAGCAAAGATGGAAAAAAAAATTGACTTGCACATATTACATATCCCAACCCTGCTGTACACAAACCAACAATAAGATGTCCAATCTGAATAAACCCAAACCAACAGATATAATACCATAAATCAGCCAAAGGTCCAACCAACAACAAACTAGAGATCCTCAATCAAAATTGTAAGCCATTCCTCAAAATTGGCAAACCATACACTTTCAATTAAACAAGACAGAGATTTCAAATTACATTGTTCCATATATACAAGACAGAGTTGTTTAGTAGTGAATATTACAATGAAAATGGAAACACAATCCTTGTTTACTGCCTTTGGTAACATGCATGCTGCTTAGCCATAATTTTGCACGCCTTGACAACCGCCGTATGCTGGTAATTCTGCATAAACACAAAAACAAGTGATCAACATTAATTTGCACAAGTTTGATGTGGAAAATTTTATAATTTATCCTCTGCAGTAGATAACATATCTCCAAGCCCTGTTTCTGCAGTAGAAGCTAGCCATACTTGTATGTCCGCCGAATGATTATTTTTGCTATGATAAAATCATCATCTATTATAAGAAGAGCATCAACCAGCAGCATTCACAAATTGAAAACTCAGTCAACTAGATGATGATTTTATCACGGCAAAAGTAATCTCATCAAGGGGTTCACGAGCAGTACACATGGATAATGGGAGCTTCACCTACAAAAAGAATAAAGTGAGCGGTACATGGACTCAAGTATCTATAAATAATTATATATATTACCACTATGGAAGTTGAATCCATTCTTCTTCCTCTCGCATATAGCTAGTATTTTCATCGTCCAGTTCATCAACATTCGGGAACACGGGCAACTGCAGCTCATTCTCAAGTTCTATTTCTACAGAGCCTTCATTTTCATCATCACAGTGGTCATAAAAGTTCTTTTCCGGGACTTTCAACACCACAGACCAAAATTTTTCAAGAGTATCATCAATGTAGCAAACTTGCTTAACATGTTTCCCTAGAACAAAAGGATCATTTGAAAATCCTAATTTATTTAAATTAACCAATGTATATCCCAACTCATCAACCTTAACCCCTTTGTTCATATCTACCCAATTGCAATGAAATATAGGGACTCTAAAATTATTATAGTCTAGCTCCCATATACTTGTTATAACTCCATAATAGGTATGTGAAGTATGTTCAACAGATTTAAATTTTTCGGAAAGCATTAATGTATCTGCAACAACACAAACACCACTACACTGTACTTGTCTATTATTATCACGCTCCTTGGTGCTATAAATAACCCCGCTGATTTTATAACCACTAAACGTAGGAACATTCTTGTTAGGCCCTTCTGCCATCCACCTTATATCATCACCTATGCTATTATGGTCATGGAGCAATTCCGTCTCAATCTGTACAATAAAAAAAAAATTAAACAATTTTTTTAGGTCTGTGTTTTTATTTTTTATTGGATGTCTTCGACTTCTTATATTACTTGTCTGTATTGTTTTTAATCAGGACTACGTAACAAGGTAATAAACACATAAATAAAACTTACCTTTTTCCTGAACCATTCGGGGAATTGTTCATTCTGCTTGGTTTTTAGCCACACCTCGTCATTTTCATGCTGCTGGTATCTTAGCATTAAAGATGCCATATGTTCACTACAAGTAAAATCAATTGCTTCAATATATTTACCGAATTGCAGATAATGAGAAAATAACAAAATGCACACACACACACACACATATGTTAGTAACTTACTCAAAATATTGCCTCATGTGATTGCTATTTTGCAGAACACATAAGTGTGCTAGATGCAATTCCTCTTTGCTTGGCTTGATCATTGTCGCACCAGATAAAGGTTTGCTTATTGCATTTTGCTCATGCCTATCATTTTTTGGCAAACCTATGGTAGCTTCTTCAAAATTGACCAAACGTTCAACGGCCTCTTCGGCAACATATGCCTCGGCAATACAACCTTCGGGATGAGCAGCATTTCGAACATATACTTTAAACGCCTTCATATATCTCTCAAAAGGATACATCCAACGTAGAAAGATTGGCCCGCAAAGCTTAACCTCTCTCACAAGATGAATTGAGAGATGGATCATGACATCGAAGAACGAAGGGGGAAAGTGTTTTTCCAGCTGGCATAATGTTTCCACCAACTGAGATTGCATATTTTCCAATTTATCTACATCGATGACTTTGCTGCAAATTGCCTTGAAGAAAAGGCAAAACCTTATTATTGTGCACCTGACTTTTTTGTGCAGTACCGACCGAATCGCAATTGGAAGCAAATGATGCAATATTGTGTGGCAATCATGAGATTTCATTCCAACAAGCCGAAGTTTTTCCATATTTACAAGATTCTTGATATTTGAACAAAATCCATCCGGTAACTTCATTTGAAGAAATGATGAGCAAACTACCTTCTTTTCAGCATTTGATAAGTTCCATGCAGCCAAAGGTACCTTCTCTTTCTTTCCGGGAGTTTTTGGCCTTAGCTCCATTCTTATTCCCATTTCTGCCATATCGAGACGGACTGACTCCCTATCTTTTGTCTTTCCGGGAATATTTAGCAAAGTTCCAAGTAAAGCCTCACATATATTTTTCTCGATGTGCATCACATCGAGAACATGCCTAACTGGCAAAAATTTCCAATACTCAAGTTGAAAGAAGATAGATAACTTCTTCCAAACTGGTCTAGCATCACCTTTCTTCCGTTTATGTTGGCGTTGTGTCTTACCAAAGACATGGTCCCTTAGATGTTGTACTCTTTCAAAAACCTGCTCACCAGTTAATGGAATAGGACCAGCACCTGTCTCAACGCTATTATCAAAAGCTGCCTTTTGCTTTCTATACGGATGATGACGAGGCAACCACCTCCTATGCCTCATAACTACCGTCTTCCGATAGTGAACCAGCCTAGTAGCCTCTGTTTTATCAACACAAACAATACAAGCATTATATCCTTTAACTACATGTCCCGACAAGTTCCCCAAGGCCGGATAGTCACTTATTGTCCATAATAATATGCCCCTAAGTACGAAAGACTCTTGTCTATATGCGTCGTACACTTGTTTCCCGCGCCACAACTCCTGCAGATCTTCAATAAGTGGTTGAAGGAACACATCTATATCATTTCCAGGCTCGGTCGGTCCTGATATTAACAAGCAAAGCATAATGTACCTTCTTTTCATACAGAGCCAAGGTGGAAGGTTGTAAACCGATAGCAAAACTGGCCAACTTGAGTGATCAGTACGGTTTCCACGAAAAGGATTGAAACCGTCGGCGGATAAAGCTAACCGGAGGTTTCTACTCTCCGATGCAAAATCAGGCCACTTTTGATCGACATCCTTCCATGTTTGCGAGTCTGCTGGATGCCTCATTTTACCATCTTGTTGTCGTTCGGTCTCATGCCAAGTCATGTCCTTCGCAATCGCTGGTGTATTGAACAAATTTCTTATTCTTGGTATCAAGGGGAAATACCATAAGACCTTAGCAGGGACTCCTTCTTGTTCTTCTCCTTTCTTATTCAGTTTCCATCTAGAGGCCTTACATATGCGACAAGTAGTCTCATCTTCATCTTGTGGCCCACGATATAGTAGACAATTATTCGGGCATGCGTGTATCTTATCATAACCCATTCCTAATGCACATAAGGTTTTCTTCGCTTCATTGAAAGAAGAAGGGACATTGTTGCCTTCTGGTAGCAAAGACCCAATCAATAATAGAACATCAGAAAAACATGAATCAGACATACCATGCTTCACTTTCAAGTTGAATAACTTAACCAAAGCTTTCATCTTAGTGTAATTCTCACAACCAGGATAAAGAGGTTCATGCTCACCTTTCACATGGTTGATGAAATCTGAAGAATCTGAAGAAAGAACATCATCATCGTCAGCTTCACCCATTCTTGTGCAGAATTGGTAATTAGAAGATACCGAGTTGTCACTTTCATCCAATACAGGACTTTCTACAATATTTGGCTCCCCGTGCCATGTGCCATATCCAGCGAGTATACGTTTCATCAATACCATTTTGAAACAGATGGTTTTTAACAATCCGAGCTTTCCAAGATTTGCTATGTGCGCACTTTAAGCATGGACAACTTATTTTGTCTTCGTTATATCCATTCTCAAAGGCAAACATAAGTAAATCGTCCACTCCATTCTCAAACTCTCTTGTTCTTCTATCAGCTTTTAACCATGACCTATCCATATTTTGATATAAAACAAGCTGCAAAAAGAAAGTGACATGATGGTCAAAAACAGAGCATATACTATTAAGCTTATGACTAACTACCAAAACAATTACAAACCCAAATTCCCAAATAACCAAAACTATTAAGCTTATGACTAACTACCAAACCAAAACAATCAGCAACAACTACATAATCTATTAGCAATTAGTAACTAATTAAGCTTATCACAAACCCAAATTCCCAATGTGCATCACTTCAAACAATTAATTGCAGAGGTGACTAATTAAGATTATGACTAACTAATTAAACAATTAACTAATTAAGATTATGACTAACTAATTAAACAATTAACTAATTAAGATTATGACTAACTAATTAAACAATTAACTATTAAGCTTATCACTTCAAACAATTAATTGCAGAGGTGAGCTTGTGTTAGAGCTTAAACCACTGAAACAATGGAGGAACCCTAAAACACTAAAAAGATAATTTAGGTTACGGATTTACCTAAAATGGAGGTCTCTGCGATGGAGGTCGAGGTTCGATGGGGGAGGTTGAGCTTGAGGTCGAGGTGCGATGGAGGAGGTGCGAAGCAGCTTGAGGTCGAGGTCGAGCTTGAGGTCGAGGTCGATGGAGGTTCGAGGAGGTCGAGGTGCGATGGAGCCGCCACGAATCACGATGGAGAGTACAGGAGGGGATAAGATGAGGAGTAATGAATGACCTAATTTTGACTTCAATTATTATGTTCTCATTCAGACATAACAAAGCTCAATGATTGGGTTGTTAAAATTTTAAATAATCCTTAAATTATGTCCAAGAATGTCAAAATCAATTAAATCCAAATAAAAATCGACTTATGGATAGTCATTTACAAATTTTATCGATGTTAATATCGACTTATTATAGTCATGTACAAATTTTATCGGAAAATAATCAACTCTTCTTGTTCGTCTTTTTAACAGAAATCCGGTAAAAGCTGTAGTCCCTGACACGGGTACTACTACCCAATTGACTTAATTAATTTCTGAAATGGATTTGTCAACGATCCAACCGTACGGATGTTAATATCGACTTATTGTAGTCATGTACAAATTTTATCGGAAAATAATCAACTCTTCTTGTTCGTCTTTTTAACAGAAATCCGGTAAAAGCTGTAGTCCCTGACACGGGTACTACTACCCAGTTGACTTAATTAATTTCTGAAATGGATTTGTCAACGATCCAACCGTACGGATGTTAATATCGACTTATTGTAGTCATGTACAAATTTTATCGGAAAATAATCAACTCTTCTTGTTCGTCTTTTTAACAGAAATCCGGTAAAAGCTGTAGTCCCTGACACGGGTACTACTACCCAGTTGACTTAATTAATTTCTGAAATGGATTTGTCAACGATCCAACCGTACGGATGTTAATATCGACTTAGTGTAGTCATGTACAGATTTTATCGGAAAATAATCAACTCTTCTTGTTCGTCTTTTTAACAGAAATCCGGTAAAAGCTGTAGTCCCTGACACGGGTACTACTACCCAGTTGACTTAATTAATTTCTGAAATGGATTTGTCAACGATCCAACCGTACGGATGTTAATATCGACTTAGTGTAGTCATGTACAGATTTTATCGGAAAATAATCAACTCTTCTTGTTCGTCTTTTTAACAGAAATCCGGTAAAAGCTGTAGTCCCTGACACGGGTACTACTACCCAGTTGACTTAATTAATTTATAAAATGGATTTGTCAACGATCCAACCGTACGGATGTTAATATCGACTTAGTGTAGTCATGTACAGATTTTATCGGAAAATAATCAACTCTTCTTGTTCGTCTTTTTAACAGAAATCCGGTAAAAGCTGTAGTCCCTGACACGGGTACTACTACCCAGTTGACTTAATTAATTTATAAAATGGATTTGTCAACGATCCAACCGTACGGATGTTAATATCGACTTAGTGTAGTCATGTACAGATTTTATCGGAAAATAATCAACTCTTCTTGTTCGTCTTTTTAACAGAAATCCGGTAAAAGCTGTAGTCCCTGACACGGGTACTACTACCCAGTTGACTTAATTAATTTCTGAAATGGATTTGTCAACGATCCAACCGTACGGATGTTAATATCGACTTATTGTAGTCATGTACAAATTTTATCGGAAAATAATCAACTCTTCTTGTTCGTCTTTTTAATAGAAATCCGGTAAAAATCTGTAGTCCCTGACACGGGTACTACTACCCAGTTGACTTAATTAATTTATAAAATGGATTTGTCAACGATCCAACCGTACGGATGTTAATATCGACTTAGTGTAGTCATGTACAGATTTTATCGGAAAATATAAGATGTTTAAAATAAAGTCATCTTTTTAACGAAACACTGAACCGAATAAAAATCTTCTAATCGAAATTATTAACTAAACAATTGTAACAAAGTATGTCTAACAACAGTTTTTCAGACAAGATAATTTAATTTTTAAAAATTAAAATATATTAAAAGACATTACATACCGTTAGATTGAGGTACTATCTCAAATCAGCACCGTTCATGTGATTTTTCATTTCCCCCCAATCAAAAATTGTCTCCCACCTTGGCTTCGCGGTGTTTACTTTACCAGTTTACATTCACAATTTCATTTTTCATTTTCATTTTATCACACGCGACAACGGCGATCACAGGCGACAACGGCGATCACAGGCGACAACGGCGATTACTCAACCTAGCATCACACGCGACAAGGGCGATTACTCAACCGTTTAATCACTGGTATGGGCTTAAACCCTAGAACCCTAGCGTCCCTGATTTTATCTTTTGTATTTGGGGTTTTTTCATCTTATGTATTTAGGGGTTGTAGAGTATATGATATTTTGGGTATCTTCATTCCGATTATATGCGTCCTTTGCATGCATTTTGTCACTCACTCTTGATTTTGAGTCCCTGATTTTATGTATTTAGGGGTTTTGGGTTTCTATTTTGAATATATGATGGTTGTGGGTTTCGATTTTGAGTCCCCGATTTCATGTATTTAGGGGTTGTGGGTTTCGATTTTGAGAAATGCATTTTGTGGATTTTGAATATATGATGCTGCTTGTGGGTGTTGATTTTGTGGGTTTTCACTATGCTTGTGGGGTTTTGAATATATGATGCTGCTTGTGGGTGTTGATTTTGTTGATTTTTTGGGTTTTCACTATGCTTGTGGGGTGTTCTATGCTTGTGGGGTGTTCTATTTTGTTGATTTTGTGGTTTTCACTATGCTTGTGGGTGTTGATTTTGTATTTTCACTATGCTTGTGAGTCCCTGATTTCATGTGTTCTATGTTTCACTCTAGATTTTAGTGTTCCTCTAAATACACTCTGCATATACACTCAGCATCCCTGATTTTAGTGTTTCACTATGCTTGATTTTAATGTTTCACTTAAGATTTTGTGGATTTTGATCCACATTGCCTCTGTTTGATTCACGGAACACATAAACACATTGCCTCTGTTTGAGTATATATGTTTCGTGCATATATGCGAAGTCCTTTTAGATATATGACAGCTCATTTTACATGTTCTATATTATGTGACTCTGAAATTTGGTTTTTCTTCCATATACATTTGATACATGTGTTTTAAACTTTAGTTTTTGTTTGGTGTATAGATAATGGCCACTCCGAAAAAGAAAAGTGAGTCAAAGAAGACAGAATTGAACACAAGAAAGTCACCGAGAACAGGGCCAAAGAAGAAAGAGCTTAAAAGGTCCAGGTCTTCATCCCACCCAACTACCATGAATGTGATCAGGGCTTTACGAAAGACCAGGTCCTTAAACAACCAGACCCCTGCTATGACCCCCACCCCATCCACTTCTTCCCCAAAGTCTGTGAAGAAGAAGCCTATATCTGAAATCTTACAGAAAAAAATTTCCAAAAATAAGAAGAAAAAAGTGAAACCTGTTACCACCCCGAACAACAATGAAGGACTAAAACTACTCAAGCGAGGTTGTGTAACGATGCATAGAATTGTGAGACGAAAGATCCAGGGGAATAAACTTAATGTGTCTTTTAATGGAAAGGGAGAGCCGTATGGTCCTGAAGCGGCAGAAATGCAATCCTATATTGGGGTTTTGGCAAGAACCAAAGCACCAATCTGGCATGATAGTTGGAAATGTGTTCCCGATGAGACAAAGAACAAGCTTTGGGAGTGTGTTCTGGTAAAACAAACTCAAATAATTATGTATCTTTCATTATATGTTCATTACTTATGTATCTGATATCTTTTTAATTTCTTATGTATGTAGCTGGGTTTCATTTTACCTCCGTCTGCGAAAAAGTTGGTTTTACGTTCCGCTGGTCAGAAATGGAGGGAGTTCAAAAGTCGACTGACCACAAATTACATTCTCCCTTATCGAGATCAACCTGAAGTGTTGGCCTATCCTCCTGCAGATTTCTCTTTCATAGAAAAATCGCATTGGGATATATTTGTTGCTGATCGCACGTCACCTGAGTTTTTGGTATGTTTCCAGTTAGCATTATGACATACTTATTTCTAGTTAGCATTAAAACATACTTGTTGTTTCTAGTTTTTGGTATTTAATTAATATTGATTTCATAACCACATTCGTGCTTCTTATGCAGAAATGTCATGATGATGCTATACAAAGAAGGATGCTGAGTGTATATCCACATCGGATGTCTCGAAAAGGTTATGCTAACCTCGAGAATGAATGGGTGCGTAATAGTGAAATGACATAGTTATTATTCTAATACAAACTAATTTGTCTAACATATTTATACTATTATACTTTCCTGATCATATACATGTGAATGCAGTATCAATCTCATCCAGATGAAGAGGAAGTTGATCGGTCGTCAACCTGGGTCCTAGCAAGGAAGGACAAAGATGGTAAATTTTTAGGAAAAATTGTTGAAGATAAAGCAACGGAAATTGTAAGTTATATATTAATTTTTGTCTTAATTAATTGAAAGTATATGGTACTTAATTATGTTAGTCTTTTACATGGAAATAGCTCAGACTGTGATAATATGGTACACTTAATATTTTAGGAAAAATTGAAAAAGGAGGTTAAGGAAGGGAAACTAATAGCTGAAGGTGTTGATGATGTTTTAACACTCGCGCTCGGTAAGCCTGAGCATGGTGGACGGGTCCGTGGACAAGGTGTTCATGTAAAGCAGTCGGTTTATTTTGATCTTCCAAGGCAAAAAAAAGCTAGAACAATGGATGAAAAGATACAGGAAAGAGTTCAGAGGTACTTGGCAGAGGAGACTCCAAAAATAATTAAAGCGAGAGATGATTTTTGGGCTGCTGAAATGGAAAAGCTGAGGGCAGAGATCTTGAAAAGGCCCGTACAACAAGAATGTACTCCAACGCATCCTTCCCAACAAGCAAGCTGTCACTCTAACGGCGGGGTTGATGTTGATGCAGCTGTAAACCATCCTGCTACACCTACAACTGCAAAGAATTTATTTCCTGTTCAACAGGAGGGAGGTGGTCTGAAAATTCAAAAGATTGAAAGTTTGTTTGTTGATTTAGGGGTGGATCCTGAGGATGCTCAGAGGTTGGATGGCAAGGATGAAAGTTGTAGAATTGTTTTTGAGGAAGACAGATGTGAAGAAGTTAAAGTGAATGCTCCGGATAATTCTGTTTGTAAATTGGCTCTTGGATCGCTCAGCAACATTGTAGCTTGTGCGAAGATTGATGAAGTTGTTGTTGTTGAAGGAGAGGAGACAATCCATGGAGTCAGACTTGGGGAAGAGAATGCAAGAGTGTCAATCACTCAAGTCATTCAAGGAGATGCTAAGATTCCATATCCCATCGGTGACGAGATTTTGACCGTGGAACAAGCCATGGGAACTTTTATTGCATGGCCAAGAAACTTGATAACAATGAGGAACAATAGCACTTCCAATGTTTTGTCAGCTCCGAAGGTAAAAATATTTAGAATAGCACTATATAGCTAGAATGTTTTTATTTAGTATTTTCTTTCTTACTATTTTCATGTGTATTTTCTGCAGAAAGCCAAGAAAAAGGGAAAAAAGAAGACTTATAAATTAGTCGCTGATGTTGAACCAGAGCTTGTTGTTGAGATGGGTGCAAATTACCCATCTGCATTAAATCGTTTGTGGACATGGGCAAAGGGTGCCTTAGCTGATGAACGAACGGTTTCTTTTCAACTATCCCAAGAAGCCTTTGGCTCTACAAAAAAGATGGCCATTTACTTATCAGATATATATTCGGTGTGCTCTGGAGGTGAAATGTCGGGGTCTGTGATCGTCCTTTTTATTCAGTAAGTTTCTCCACAATTTTTTTTTTAATATCTCATAGTTAGTCTGTGGCTCCAGAAACGATTTTTTTTTAATCTCTCATATTTTTATATGTAGCTCCATAAACGAATACGTCAAAAAAAATAAGATGACCAACATGATCAAGTTCGTAGATCCCACCATAATTGGTGCCATTGGCTGTGGTAATGCAGGGCAGAGGTCGCGTGCACTCGCTGCACGATTTAAGAATGCTAAGAAAGGGCAATACTTTCTTATGCCTTACAATGACGTGTAAGTTTTAATCCAAGAGCTAGCTAGTTAGACATTCTCATATAATGTTTTAGCTAAACAGGATCACATGCCTTTTTAAATTGATTTTTTTTGGAGCTTCTAAGTTTCAATTTTTATGACAAGGCTTCAATTCATTCATGTTTGTGTAGGAACCATTGGAATTTAACTGTTGCAAATCCTGAGGCAGAGGTTGTCTACCACATGGACCCTCTAAAACGTCGAATCGCTAATGTGGAATGGCTGGATGTTGTCGACAAGTAAGATTCAGCTTCTAAAATATCTGTATGGAGTCTTGAACTTTGATAGACCACGCATTTTTCAGTTGCTTAATGGTTTTGCTGGTATTATTTTGGTTGTAGTGCCATTAAAATTTACAAAGAGGATCTCAACAAGGTTGTCAAGAAGAAAATTTTGTGGGAGAACATGGCGGTAATAATCAATTCTCATCATATTTTTTCTATGCTATTAAGGATATTGTAATTAAATAATTATTTCTTACATCTCAGTTAGTTGATATTGTAATTAAATAATTATTTGTTACATCTCAGTTAGTTGTTAAGGATAGAAGTTAGTTAGATTAATGCTTGTATATAAACACTACTGCACTCATAGTTTAGAGACTTATTTTTTACATTCACCAAATCTGTTTTGTATAGTTATCTCTCTGCAATATACATACAAGAGCTTCTTTCTCTCCAATTCACAGCTTTTGTAATGCATTTTTAATTAATCCAGGGAGTTCCAGTGCAGTCAGGAACCAAGGATTGTGGCCTGTTTGTGATGCGCTATATGAAGGAGATTGTTCAGGACAAAGAACTTGAGTTTGCTGCTAAGGTGAGATTTTCACTTTGGGTTTTCCCATTGACTTATACTCTTACTCGTACAGTACTTAATTGTATGACTTATGTAAAATTTTGGGTTATTTTTCAGTGGATGCGCAGATCAAACTTGGTTTACACTGATGATGACATTAACGAGATCCGCTGTGATTTTGCAAAATATTTCATGAAACGCCATGCAATCTAGGTTCCAAATTTGTGGTCTTTTGTTTGAACTAGTAGTCGGATTTGAACTTTAAATTATGCAGTTGGTCATGGTGATGCACTTTTTGGTCCAATCCAAACAGAATTGTCGGTAGATTGATAGATTTGTCTCAATCTATTAGTAGATTGCATGGTCAATCTATATATATTATGCTCAATCTATATATATTGCCCGGTTCTTGTTCTAGTGTTGTAGGATTGTTGGATTGGTTGTGTTTGGTGGATTTATATTAGATGTTTGGTGGATATATATATATATATATATTGGCTTGTTCTAGGATTGTTGGATTAATATGTGTTTGGTGGATTTATATATATTGGCTTGTTCTTGTTCTAGCTAGTTCTAAGTTTGTTGGTTTGGTGAATTTATATATATTGGCTTGTTCTTGTTCTAGCTAGTTCTAGGTTTGTTGGTTTGGTGGATTTTGATTTTTTTTGTGATTGGTAGTTAGTTCTCGGTTTGTTCGTTTGGTGGATTCATTTTTGGTGGATTCATTTTTGGGATTTAGTTTTTAGAAAACAGGTGGTTTGGATGAAATCAGGATTTTATATGCAAAATTTTATATACAACAGATGATTGTGTTCTCAATCAAAAACAGCCATTGTACCAAACTAATTGGAACAACACTGTAACATTGTTTTAACAGTTGACTAAAGCTCTATTCACAACACTTTAAAACATGGTAATATTGTGTCTATCATGTTCACATAACGACAAAATATACGATGGTGTTATCTCAAGGATAACACTACAATATGCTTTAAACAAAAAATGTGGTCTAAAGAGCATTAAGATGGCAGTTAACATAACTTAGTATTAAAATACTATCACAAACCATTGTTTGAAATAGCTCCTTACAATATTTACCTAAAACTGTTGTATAAGACAGCATAAAATAACAGTATTGACCTAAAACTGTTGTGGTTAGCCTTTCAAACAACATTATATACGACGCTGTTGTCTCAAGGGGTGCACTACAATAGGAGTTAAACAAAAAATGTGGTCTAAAGAGCTTTAAAATGGCCGTTAACCACAACTCATTATTGGAAATACATTTCACAAACCGATGTTTGAAAGACTTCCTTACAATACTCTGGCTCAAGGTGTTGTCTAAGACATCATAACATAACTGTATTGTCCTAAACCTATTGTGGTTAGCCTTTCAAACAACAATCAACAAACTACCCGTTGTTTGACAAATAATATAGAAATTTTGCACTCTTAGTTGACAGTAATACACCGTTGTCTTCTTGAGGAAAACCGTTGCAGGTAAACTGTTCCAACAATACAGTCTTTTATACAACCTGTTGTTGAATGACAGTTTCGGTAACAGTTATGAACCTGTTGTGTCTGTAGCTTCTAGTAATGGTTCGATGCACTGTTGTCTGATCGAAATCACACGGCTCCTCAATAGACGACCAAAAATTTTGACATCAAACAACGGTGAAAAACGGTTGTAGGATCATGTTTTTCTTGTAGTCATGTAGGGTATCTCTTTTGATATGATTACTTCGATATTAATCATTAAATATTGTTATTAGACCATAAAAACGTTAAATTGTGTTCAGTTTCACCGTATTAATTGAATTTGAGTAATGAAAAATATTACTTATAGAAGGACTTACAACTTTCGTTGCCTGAACAAGAGAGATACAGCTTCATCAAAAAGATGTTGGGTATCTCTTTTGATATGATTACTCGATATTAATAATAAATTATTGTTATTAGACCATAAAAATGTTAAATTGTGTTCAGTTTCACCGTATTAATTGAATTTGAGTAATGAAGAACATTACTTATAAAAGGACTTACAATTGTTGCGTTAAATTAAAAAAAATACAAAATTTTAAACTTTTCAACTTCGAAACCAATGCCAATAAAACAATTTAAAAGAATAGGAAATAAGAAAGTTCTCAAACTAAAACAAAAAAACTAAACCTAAATCAATAAAAATATTTCATCCACAAAATTTGCCTATGATTCTAACTCTACAAAATCATCCACACATGCTAAGCTCATTTTGACGAAGACTTAACAAAATTTAACAACACCACTTTTTAGTTTACAAGTTTACAAGTTCCCCACCATACAACAACACCACTTTTTAATTTACAAGCCACCAGTTTTGCCTGTCTATATTCATCAATATGTGTAAATTGAAAGAAACGATTAATATACGAAATCCAGAGCAAGAAATTGTTTTTGTTGGCTCTAGTACTTCTGACCTCCGTATATTGTTGAAACACCATTTTTAATCTTGTCATAAACCGTCTAAACTCTTCAGTTGTCCGTGTATTAGCAGCCTCACGATCACCATCATTAGAACCTCTGATTGTGCCTCTCTCGGTCATCGTTGAACGAGATAAAATTCTTGCTCTAATACCACTTGAGGCAGAACGGAAGCGAAGGAAAAAGAAACACTAGTCCTCGTAAGGACTCTCAAATAAGAAATCCTGAAACACTTTGAATCCACAAGACAAACCTCGAATTCACGAGTAAGAATTCTTGAATCCACAAGAAGATAAAGAGAAAACTCTTAGTATTTTTATTCAATAAAAGATAGATAATCAGTTACATAATAGCATATTTTATATAGGGATAATAAACCCTAAAACAAAAAAAATAAGTTCTAATTAAAATAAAATATTAGATATAAGTACAATGATCATGCATATTTGAGTATGATCATGCACTATGTATCCAGATCAGGCGCGCCGCTACTGTCCCTTCGGCATGATCATGCAGCTTGTCAGCGTAATCATGTCCCTTGGCTACCAGAAACCTATGCTATTTTTTCATGATCATGTAGCTCGTAAGTATGATCATGTTGTTGTCCTCGCTTAATTCTTTACAAATCTATTTTGTTAAATTTCACTTCAAAATCTCGGGACTCTTGTTCTACATCACAAGACATATGACGAGGCAACATGTGGGGAGATATGTATTTTAAAGATAATTTTAAGGGATTGGTTCAAGTGAACACAAAACATGATCCAAACAATTTGTTTAGGCATGACTAGAGCATTCTTATTTTTCGGGAAATGTCGTCACTTGCAATACATGATCATATATCGCAACTTCATTTGTCACATAAAACCATAATAATCATAGAATGATAGAAGAACATAAAAATCTTCAAATATGGTTTCTTAGAAACCAGATAATCCTACATTGTCCATGCCTTGTTTGTGAAACTGAGATTGGTGTAACTAAAATACAAGCAAGCCCTAGCTATCTAATATATGCACAGGTGCTAACCACCGGTCTCTTTCTCACTCAAACTTGCTTAATTTGTCCTTTCAAGGCATACCAACAAACTTTAACTAACAAACAACAAATTTTATAATGCAGTAGATATAAATTATTAAAGACTTGTTACCTGAATATACTTTGACGCGATATGTGCACACCCTATTACTTTTTGTAGTTGCACTAATTATATCTTGTTTTCTGAGCAAAGCATGCTCAACCTAAAATATAACTAAAATAAATGTTTAATCTTCGACAAAAAAAATAATGACGCAGCACGAAAGTATAAAAAATGCAAGCGATAATTCTCGTCATGATTCGTACACAAAAAATTCATTAATACCTTTAATCCACAAGAAAAAATTGAAATCTACAAGGGTTTCTTGAATACACAAGAAAATAAATAAGAGAAAACTCTTAAAAGTTTAATTTTAATAAAAGATATCATTCATTATATTATGATGTTTTTTAAATAAAAGAGATTGATAACTCTAAAATAAAATAAATGCTAAATAAAAATAAAATATTAATTGCAATGCAAAATCTCTACATCCTTCTAAAAAAGCTTATGATATAAATTCTCAATTTAAAATGATCAATCATACTTTGTAGCGCGATCATACAGTACTCAGTTGTCTTTAATCTTCTCGCGTTTCATGATACCCTCGATATGTACCAAAAATACCAAAAATACTCTTACATCAAGTAAAGAAAATTATGGGGAAAATGTAAATACCAAGCACGCGTCAATACTTCTCGTGTTTGTCTGCTTGTCGAACACCTAAAATTCTTAAGGATATCATTTTTCCACTTAATAATAACATTTTCGCTAAAAGACGCCTCATATTTATTGAAGTTAATTTTTTGTCCATAAATTAGCAATTTTGGAGCATTTATGTAGAAAAGGGAGTGGTAGTTGGGAAACTCTAGGGAATCCTCACTTGTCTGTTTAGTCATTTGTTTTTTCATATTTTCTTGTCATGAATTTATTTATTAGTTGTTGTCAGCGATAGTGAAGATGAAAAAGCCTCTACACATAAAAAGAATAGCTATAATTAAATTGGATCACCTTGGCGAAGACCTCGAGATGGAATAACACAACCTCCAACTCCACCCTTTCATTTGAAAACATATGATACACCACTCACGGTCCATAATTCGCCTCACTCGATTGCAATCAAAACCCATTTCTCACTCGCTCTACGAATATCCATTCTCTAATTATATACTTTGCTCATATCAAATTTGAACGCCATTGTGCCAACCGAACTTCTCTCTTCCTTTTCATTGCGTGAAATAGTTCAAAGGCGACGAGCATTGTATCTAATTAATCTTTCAAGGATAAAAATACTTTGACGATGAGAAATGAGATCATGTAAAAGCATTTTAAGGCGATTCACCATCGCTTTAGGCGCCAACTTATAAACCATGGTACACAATCATACGAGTTTGAGGTCACTCATTTCCTTTCGTTCATTGCATTTGGAAATTAAGATTGAAACCGATTTTTCAGTTCCGGTTATAGGTTGGAACCGAATTGTGAAAAATCATATCGACCCATTAATTAATTTAAATAATTAAGAGTTAGATATGTTTTATATCAATTTTTAAAATAATATATATATAAATACACATAGAATAAGTATTGATGCAATTTCTTCAATTTTACTACTTAATATTAATTTTAGCAGTCTCTCTCTCGGACCACAATATAATGGGAGAACAAAAGCCGTAAAATGTTAAACCTATGTCATTTTAAAATTCTAATAAATGGTTTAACCTAATTTCTATCGCAACATTATCTTATTCATAATCTTAATATTTTTTTGTACCAGAAAATTATGATTTCAATTTTAATTCAATATTATATTAGACTTAACTAATCAATTCTTAATTAAATTATTGTATAGGATGTACGCGTAATAAATACAACTTCAAGACACGTCATTATATAAAGTTGTAAAAGCGACTCCACACAAGTCTTTCTATAAATTATTTTTTGATGAATTTATGTTGACATATCAATAATTATGTTCACTTTATACCAGTTAATTTAATTTATTTGAAACAAAATTTGTAAAATAGTAACTTCAAATTCCTTTTACAATTTTTATATTAAGATGTAAATTTATTTTTAATTTAATATTTTTATACCACTTAAAATATAATTACTAGGAATACATGTGAATTGACAATTATTCACGACTAAATCACTATAAATTGCTTATGAACATGAAAGTCTAAATGATTTAAACTCTATTAAAAAAAGGCTAAGAATCAAAATGATGATTTTTTTTGGAAGAGAACAATTAATTAATATAAAACCACATGACATCTTATCAAATTGAATAAAAATGTAATAAAAGAAATTAAATCATAATATTTTTTGTTCAAACCACATTATTTACCAAATGTTCAAGTTTAGCACATTAGACACTAATATTGTTTTTTTAGAGAGATAATTAAATAATTTGTAATCATGAATAATAAATGGGTCAACAGATCTTCAATAACTGAAAATAATTTAAATCACATATAATCCGAATCAATAAATATGTAAATTATGAAAATTTACACCTATACTGAACCAAAAATAAAACTTCTAGATAGCTAAGAAAGTACATATGAGAGAGAACAAAACATGGATTTAAAAAAAATTAAATAAATACTAATCTCTCAATTATCTTTATTTTCCCGATCTATCACAAATAGTTATTATTAAAAAATAATCGACTATATATTTAACTTCATCGGGTGCTTAAGCAAAGTAATTAATCGAGGTAACGAAGGGATTAAATGTTTGGTTAGTTTAGTTTTACAATATTAAAAGCAGTACAAAGACATATTTCACAAACAAATTATAAGTTTGGCTTATAAGTCCGTCGTAATATATCGACGAGTGTTTGTTGGCCAACTTATAAGTTAAATTTACAACTTATAAGCTGATGTTAGTAATGACGTACTTTTTGTCAATTTATTTTGATATTTCGCTTTTTTAATAATTTTACTTTTACTTAAATAATTTATATGTATGCATCTATTTATTACTTTGAAGTCACTTATTCATTTTAAATTGTAAATTACTTATTTTAATATTTTTCAAACGGACACAAAATCAGAAAAGGATGGAATGAAGTCATTTTTTGGCTACTCCCATTTTATTATCATAGTAGAATTGCTCCAAAAAATTTAAAAATATTAATTTCAAATGAAGTGAGAAAATAATTTGAGATTAACTATATATAAAATATGTATTTATTCATACATCAAAAATATAAAATCAAATTTATATGCAATGATTATGTAGTAAAATACCTTATGAAAATTAAATTTGAAAACAAGTGTATTGAAAAACAGATACTTTAATCAATCTTTAAAGCGAACCTTCCTCGTTGTTTAACAGCTTCTTCCTCTGTTGCAATAACGCAGCGATAGACAACAATTATGATATAGCTTTAGCCCCAAGCAATTTGGTAATAAACCAGCTTTAACCGTACGCTAATGAGATTATACCCCCTCTATATATCTTGATTATTCAACCCTAACCAGAAAAAAGCAGAGAGAAACAAACATATTTCACAGAGAGAAAGATATTTGACAATGTCTTCGCGAGCGTTTTCGAAAGCCATAGTTACGAGTGTCGTCATTCTAGAAGACACACAACAACTTTGTTGTTGTAGTATCTGTCTAGATAGTTTCAGTCTAGGGGGGAGTATAGCTCTCCTACCATGCAGACATCTTTTCCACACAGATTGCATTCGTGCTGCCTTTGCACGTGATCATCGATGTCCTTTATGCACACATCTCCACCGCCTAGGTACCATTCTTTTCGCCTTTTTCCTACTCATTACCATCATCCTCGCCTATGTTTTGAGGTAGTTTCTAGTCCTATGGTTTCCATTATTACTAGTATTATTACTAATTTCAAATATTTATTAGTTTACATGTGTATTAATGGTGAAATCTTTTAATCTTAATAACTATTAATATGCCAGTCTTGGGGGTGTCGACTAACTAGAATGAAATTTGATTTTGACTTTTGAGTCCAAGGTTTTTGAGGTGCTTAGGAGAGGGCGTATTTCTGAGTTTTTTAGGCGTTTAGGAAGAGAGATGCTGTGTTGAGAGTGGGGACGATGAATAACGTAACGGGCTGACCTATTTTCTGAGGTTATTGATGAACTTAATTAAGGAGTGTCTTGGAGGTGTTCTGAAGCACATGCTATATCAGACATAGAAGGAATAAGTTCTCATGTGATTTCGGACTTAGAAGCTTTGTTCTGAGAGTTTTTGAGGTTTTAAGGGAGAGGGGGAGAGAGAGAGAGAGAGAGGGAGAGAGGGGGAGAGAGAGGGAGAGAGAGGGAGGGAGAGAGAGAGAGAGAGAGAGAGCGATCGTAGAAGATACACAGCTTAGTTGTTGTAGCATCTGTCTAGAAAGTTTTGGTCTAGGTGAGAGCATAACTCTGCTACCATGCACGCATCTTTTTCATCAAGATTGTATTCATACCGCCTTTCCCCGTGATCATCGATGTCCTTTGTGTCGTCGTGAGTTTCCTGTCCAGCCACCGCCCAGGAACAATCCTTTTCGTCTTTTTCGTTCTCGTCACCATCACCACCACCACCACCACCACCATCATCACCACCATCATCACCGCTTTATGATGAGAGAACTGTTTCTGGATCAGCCACGTACCGCTGCCAATACCTTTTACCTTCATATTCCAATAATTTGAGGTATTAACTAGTCCTCTGTTTTCTATTTTTCTATTCTGAGTATTATGATTATTATAAAATATTTATATATGGTGAATAACATGTAGTATGTCGTAGTGTTGGAGTCTTAGGGTGTACTTTAGGAACAATGTCGACTAACTAAAACGAAATTTGATTCTTGACTTTGAGTCCATGGTTTTTGAGGTGCTTAGGAGAAAGCGTGCTTTGAGAGTTTTTTAGGCGTTTTGAAGCAGATGCTATGTTGAGAGAGGGGAGGATGAGTAACTTAAGGCGAATGATTTTCTGAGGTTATTGATGGACTTATTGAGGTGAAACTCGAGTGCATTTTGAGGCTAGTAATTAGCTTAAGAAAGATAGTCTTGGAGGTTTTTAGAAAGGATTTGATAGTTTGAGGCTTGAATGGATGAATGACTACTAGTAATCTTGATTTTTGAGTGTTAGTGCGGGAGTTTTGAGGTTTTTAGGAGCATATACGCTATACTGATAAGGGCATTACGGATAGAATAAGGTCTCATGTGATTTTTAACTTAGAAGCTTTGTTCTGAGAGTTTTTGAGGCATGAGAGAGAAAGAGGGAGAGAGAGAGAGAGAGAGATAGGAAGCAGAGATGCTGTGTTGAGAGTGGGGAGGATGAATAAGTTAACAGGCTGAGAGCAATTTTCTGAGGTTATTGATGAACTTAATGAAGGAGTGTCTTGGAGGTGTTCAGGAAACAGATGCTATATCTAAGGTAGAAGGGATGAGTAGAAGTTAAACTCGAGTGCAATTTGAGGCTAGTGATTAGCTTAAGAAGGGATTTGATATTTTGAGGCTTGAATGGATGAATGACTTCGAGTAATCTTGATTTTTGAGTTTTAGCGCTAGAGTTTTGAGGTTTTAAGGAGCATATACGCTAAACTGATCAGGACATTATGGATACAATAAGGTCTTATGTGATTTTTGACTTAGAAGCTTTGTTCTCAGAGTTTTTGAGGCATGAGAGAGAGAGAGAGAGAGTAGGAAGCAGAGATGCTGTGTTGAGATTGGGGAGGATGAATAAGTTAACAGGCTGAGAGCGATTTTCTAAGGTTATTGATGAACATAATTTAGGACTGACTTGGAGGTGTTCTGGAAGCATATGTCATATCTGACGAGAAAGGAATGGATAAGTTAAACTCATGTGCTTTTTGAGGCTAGTACAGATGGGCTTAGTGAGATTTTAGGTTAGCAGATGTGTCTGACAGTACAACGGAGTAGCGCTCAACTAATTTATATAAAAACTTTTTGTCAGTGTTGAAGTTGTGAGAACCATTGTTTAGTACTTTCTACTTGTGTTGCTCTGCAATTTTTTGAAAGTGCAAAAAATGGTTCCCTCGATTCTTCAGACCCTATATAATACACAATCATATTCAAATGAAAAACATAATAGCTTGGGAATCCATGAAAATCATTGTTAAACACTTTTTGTTTGTATTGCTCTGCAATTTTTTGAAAGTGCAAGAACAATGATTTTTTAGGGTTCTCCATGCGTGACTATAAAATTTTTTTGTTCTGTAAATGCTTCTACATGTTTGTGGTATAAAGAATTGCTTATTATATATGAGGTTTTATGACACCAGTATGGTTCACTGCCTTAAATATGTTAAGTTTAGATTGACATTATCCTAAGAAAACAGGTATACATCTACTTTGGTGAATCTAAGCATGCAATTCTGCACTAGTTGATGTCTTTGGATGCCTGATGTAAGACCATCCTTTAGTTTCCGAAGGCTTTGATACCTATGCAGATCGGTTATTGCAGCATGTGTGATGTCTCGGGGGTAGCATCATACAATCCTTAGTGGGATTGACTATAAGGTAAGCATTGCTGGTTCATCTCGACTGGGCAACACTTGATCAGTGCAAAAAAGGCACAAAAAGGGGCTAAAAATAGACCAGTGCAAAAAAAAAGCACAAAAACAAATAAGTGCATTGCACTATAAACTGTATAAAATAAGTGCAAAAGCACAATAAAAAATCGAGAATACTTTGACTTGCACCTTAGAAAGTACAACCACTAAGGAGACCCATGATGGCTAAACCCCTTTGAAGCTTCCTCGTCTGACAATGTAAACAAATCCGGCGCTTGGTTACAAGTCCTCGTGTTAACTGAAGCTTTCCGCGTCTCATAAGTTTAAAACATTACTGTCCAGAAAAACCAGGTTTTGGTTACCAAGTATATGTACCCTGCTGATTAGCATAACTGTTAACTATAACCTCATGTATAAGGTAGGCACCTACTTGTGTTTTTAGAATCTCATATGTAATCTGCATTTTCTTTATCCCAACTTACATGTACAAGTATTGATATCAGGACATAAAAATCAAGTTAATTTTCAGCATAACTGTTGTTAATATATTTTTTTGGGGGGTGGGGGACTAGGGTAACTCCGCCTATGTCACTACCTGACACAGCCGGTCCCAAGCCCGGATAAAGGAGGAGGGCAGAGGGTTCTTTATTTCTTATTGCATTAGCTATATTTTACGGACAATTCACTTGGTGTCCCAGACATTAAAATGTCTGATCTTCCTTTTGACAGTGTGCTTAACAATTTCATAGTTGGAACTTGGAAGAGCTTCATAATAAGACTACCAATGTTTTCGGTAGCTTACCGAAAATTGAGAAGTTGTATATTGCATTAAAATTTATTCGGGTAATTTTCAGATCTCTTTACATTGTCCTTTTTAACTTGGCACAATGCATCAATGTCTAATTGTTTGTGCTCTTTGTGTGCAACATGTTTCAAAGTATTTGGCTGCAGGACGTTTTCTGGAAACTCTTTCTAAACAGTTGCCTTCCCTAAAGACTCTAAATATCTCTGACATACGTTTTGATAAGTTGTCTGAGGTTTCTTGATTGCTGTGCTTAATTCGGAGTGCTCCCAACTTGTGCAAACTAGACTTCATCTTATTCTGTGTCACTACAACTTAGCAACTGTTTGTCATTTTTATAACATTTTCTCTATATTAGGCTGTGTGTTTAGTTGAAGGTGATCTCCAGAAATATCGGATAAAAGATTCTGGAGACTGTACCCTGGATCATCTTGAAATTGTCAGCTTTAGAGGTCTTAGAGCCGAGTTAGAGCTAGTCAAGTTTCTGCTTGCCCGCTCTCCATTGCTGAAAAAAATGCTCATTCACTACAGTGTATTCATTAAAATAAACAATGAAATTCCTCATGATAATAGGAAGGAGAGAATATTGGACCCCAGAGATTATGAAGCAATACACTGATAATAAACAATGAAAGTCTAGGCCTTAATTCTGGGCTGATGAGCCTTTCAGTTTGACAGTTGAAGATCATATAATGCTGAAATTCCTCATCATAATAGGAAGGAGAGAATATTGGACCCCGGAGATTTAGTTCAAGTGAATCTAATTGACTTGCAAGTGAAAGATTGACTAGGATTTTCTGTCATCATGTATGCCTACGTTTTCCCACTGATTAAATGCACATACTACCAACCTTTAGGCATCTCCTTCTGTTTTAAAATAAAACTAACTCAACAGCTTAGACTCTAATCTTTAAAAAAAAGGATAAAAACGTTTTAAAAAAAAAAGAAACGGGATAGACATGCCTGCTCAACATCAGATAGCATATTCAGAGAAAGTACTCAGAATCCCTAAGTTATCGCTTTATTTGTCCTATTGCATCAAATACAACTCCACACATTTGTTTTGGATCGGGACTGATGTAAACATGGACCTCGTCGTTGATTATACTTGTCTTGCCAATTTTAGTATCTGCAGTCTGCACATGAATTTTGCGATCATAGCAAACATCACATAATTATGTTATCTGTTGTGATCGGTTTTTTTAATGGAGTACTCCTTAGTGGATTACTAATTGTAGTACATGTCCTGTTCTGTAATATTCTAAAAAGGAACACATTAGGGAAGATATTGTACTTCCACTAAAACTTCATTTAAGGCACTTCATAGAACTTTTGCAGTTGATATTGTTCTGCAGGACATCTTTAATGAGAACAATGTGCAGTTGATCAAAAGGAACTCATTGCAGTTGCTTGCACCCCAAACTCCGATACGCTCACTTTTTCCCACACCGGCCTATTTATGCAGCTCCAGAGGTTCCAACAAACCATTAGAATCAGAGCCAACGTATCCCGTGAACAATTTTTTGACAACTGATGAATGGTTTCTGTTACAGTACCCTCATATCCCATCATACTAACCTCTTTTAATCCCACATTTGTCCATACCGCTTCTGTAAACGAATAATCAAATAGGACATGAATTGCATCTTCATTTTTTATTAGGACATTTAATATTAATTTGGACACGCTTCATAACCAGAGCTACAACAGTTGGCAAACGACCACGACATACTCGCCAACTAAAGTTAATCACCTTTCCTGGTAATTCTAATTTCCACATTTTCTTCTAAAAAGATGCATGTATCCATTGATAAACACCTTGCACTGCTCTATAACAACTTTTGACAGAAAATTTACCTAATTTCTCCAAGTGCTAAAGCCACGAGTCTTTCTGGTTTTGAGTTGGAATACGAATACTTTTGATCAACTGCACATTGTTCTCATTAAAGATGTCCTGCAGCACCTCATCATCCCAGCATTTGCTTCCAGTCTCCATTAAATTAACCACCCGTATATGTTCAAGTTTCTGAGGCATTACAGTAGTCTAATATCCATTATTATTCCACACGTTGGTCTGCTCTCCATCCCCTATCTTTCTCCTACTTTCTTGTTTTACAACCTCCTGTGCTGCAAGAATACTTCGCCACATATATGATGGGTTTGTTCCTAGTTTGGCATGCAAAAAATCACAATAAGGGAAGTATTTTGCTTTCATAATACTTGACACCAATGAAATTCTGATGATTTAGTAGCCTCCAACCTTGCTTTGCTAACATAGCAATGCTAAACTTACTTAATTCTTTAAACCCCAATCCCCCTCCCTCCTTAGCATTGCACATTTTTTCCCAGAACAACCACCTTATTCCCTTGTTCGACCCTCCATTTCCCCACCAGAAAGAGTTCATCTACTTCTGAATTCGATCACATATCTTTTGTGATATTAAAAAAAGATTCATCCAAAAGTTTAATATTGTCTGTGCTGCAGATTTTAAAAGCACTACTTTACCTCCTCTTGAAATCGATTTATTACTCCATCCTAATAACTTAGAGCTAATACGGTCATTCAGGAATTTAAATGTATTATTCTTCCTTCGTCCAATGCGTATTGGCAACCCCATGTATTTTTCAGGTATTGAAACTTCATCTACTTGCAATATTCCACACACCTCTCTTCTGTTTATACTCGTAGTATTTGGACTAAACACCACATCTGATTTGCCAAATTTTTTTGCTTGTCCAGATTATCTTTCGTATCTCAACAGTATGTTTTTCATAATCAATGCCTTAACTCTTACAGCTCTAAAGAAAAAATAGGAGTCATTCGCAAATAATAAATGTGACACAGTATGTGCCCCTTTAGCAATAGAGCATTCATGCAGTAACCCCATTTCTTCATGTCTACGAAATATAGAACTAAGCCATTCAGCATATAGTATGTACATATAAGGGGATATAGGATTCCCTTTTCTAATCCTCCGTTGTGGTTGCACATCACCAAAAATTTCCCCTTCTCGAATAAAAGTATAAGACACTGTAGTAACCCTTGTTTTCCATATATCAACAAACCCGAATTTCTTCATCATAGCCTCAAGATAGTACCATTCCAGTCTATCATATGCCTTAGAGACATCAATTTTAAACTCGCTACACCATTCTTCCCTTGTCTCTTTCTACTGATGTAGTGATTTAATTCAAAGGCAACTAATGCATTGTCCGTGAGCATACGACCTTCTACAAATGCGCTTTGCTTATCTGATATTAATATAAGCAAACATTCTTTCATTCAATTTGCCATAACTTTTGAATAATCAAAACACATTATAAACAATCAATACCCAGTGATTTGTCCGGGTGCATCGAGAATGCAACAATTTTTACCTCCTCCCTTGTAACTGCTTTAATCGAATTCTCATTCTGTTCGACTGAAACTTATTGCACCACTTCACGATCAGATAGCATTTCAGACATACCTGAGCTCTGAGCTCTTAAATAATTCTGAGAAGTACTCCACAATTATTTTCCGAATCCCCTCATTACTCTCTTGCCATTCTCCATTTAAATCTTTCAGTTTCATAATCTGGTTTTGTTTTTTTTTCTTCCAATGGCATATTTATGGAAAAATTTAGAGTTTTGGTCCCCTTCTCGAAGCCTAAACTACCTCGACCGTTGTTTCCAATACACATCCTGCATCTCTAGTACCCATAAATACCTGTCTCGAGCCTCCTCATACTTCTTAATACCATACTCATCTCTTCTTGATATGAATTTCTGCATCTCAGTTCTATATTTTTTAATTTGCACCTGTAACTCCTTCATCTTAGTTCTATATTTTTTAATTTGCACCCGTAACTCCTTCGCTAAGTCTCCTACCCATTCTTCTATTTTCAAACTCACGTATGCCATTTTATCCATGATATTCGTTTCAGGATATTAGGTCCCGAAATATCGTAGAAAGGGGGTTGAATACGATACTCACTAAATTAAAAAATTCTTTTGAATCTTTTACGGATAAATAATTTAGCGTTCGGTTAGTGGTTCTGTGTTCTTGAGTTGAATAATGTTTATGACATTAATGTAACGAAAACAAGATATTCGGGAAAATATATATTCATATATAAATCCTCGGGGGTGTTGCTACACTCCGGTAAATAAATTAACCGGATACAATCCAAGAACAACAATGTTCTTGCTTCTACAAAGATATTATAAATTAAATCCTATTCAATGATCTATCTTTTTGTATGCCTAAGGATCTAATTACCGGATAACAACTATAATGCCCCTATGAATATACAAGAGTTAAATCGGGCATTATAACGTTTCTCCGGTGAGAAGTTAAACGAATATTCAATGTGCCTTCTTTGTAAATCTTTGCTGCTTGTTTTATCAGCTCTCGTTTTGGAGAAGAAGATAAACAGAACAATTGGTTGATTGATTATTATTCTGCTTCTTGAGTGTACACTTATACATCAATTGAAATATGTGGCCAAATGTTAACCACATAAATCAATTGATCAATCAATAAAGATGTTGAGAGTTAACTTGCGTCCATGGATGATTTTCACTTAGAATATTCAAGCATTCCATGTGAGTTACGACCACAGGGAGTAAAGAAGCTCTTACTTGCGCATACATGAAGTCTATGACAAGTTTGTCTTAGAATTTATCTAAGTGGCGACCAATATCACAAAGGGGAAGCTAACTTGTGACCTATACCTCCTAGTATGGCTAGGTTGCGACCCCAAGAAGTACTAGGAGTGTTACTTGTGACCTGCATTACCAAGGGGAAGGATTTTGCCTTCGTTAATTTGCTGATTTTGCTAAGTTGCGACCTCTACACCCTTGTGTAGGCTAAGTTGCGACCCAAGCTCCCCTTGGGAGTGTTAGTTACGACCCTAGCTCCCCTTGGGAGTATTAGTCGCGACTACAAGAAACAATAAGCATTTATGAGATAGATTCTTTTCCCATTTCTTCCCTGTTGCTCCTACTAGGTCAAAACCAACTCTGGTACTTAGATTTTGAGATATACTTCAAGGTTATTTCTCCTTCTAAGCAATAGAGTGGCTATGGTGACTCCTACTACAAGTAGTGATCACTTTGGATTAGATTCGGTAGAACGCTGTAACCCTTAAACTGTCCCGTCTTCAAGTCTTTTCTCCGAGTCTTCGTATAAACCATATAACCTTCATATCCAGATACGAATACTCACTTAAAAATCTTCCTAATGATAGTACTTAGTTTCCTTTCACGAATCACTGACACCTAGTGCAATGGTCAAGTTCACAGTTGACCAGTTCCGCTCTCAGGCCTTCGTACTATAATCTTCTCAAATTATTGTTAAGCTTGTAACAACCTTATTGCTTTGAACACTGATTATCAATAAATAATTGTACTTCAACTGGAATCCTTTTTGGTACTTAGACAATGTCTTCATTGTTACTACAATCTTAAATACTTCATTCAATGTCCTTCACTCACGTTTGAACATATAAATGAACTCTTTTCAATGAGTATAACTTCAAGACTGCAACTGTCTTCTTTAACCTCTGTCTATACCCAGTGGCGGAGCCAGGAGGTTTACCTCATGGGGGCACCATACAATCTGGTTATAAATTTTAAATTAATTATATAATTAAATCTATTAGTTTAATTTTTTTTATAATACCATATCTTGATTAACAACACATTTTTAGTTGATAAAGTTATAATATTTTCAATTCTTGTTTGATTAAATGTATACATTACCTGCCGAAGTAAAAGGGCCATTCTCCAGTCCAGTTTACAAGCATAGTTCAATTAAAAAAAGAGGTGGAAAGTGGGGCACCAGGATAAGTATTTACATGCAACTGTTATTTCATTTGTAGGTTTAACATTAAATTGTTTTCTCTTTTTTTAAGTTGTGGGGCACGTGACCCCTGGTGTGGCTCCGCCACTGTCTATACCATGTCTTCAATTGTTCAGATTTCTATGCTTCGTACACTGTCTATCTTCAATCAATGCTGACACACTGAAATCTTCTGGTAGCACTTATACACTAAATCTTCATCATTTCTGAAAACCCCGAAAGTCTTTAAACTTTATTCTTCACTGAGGCATGAACATATTAATGAACTTTTTTCAGTGACCTGTAAACAGACTTTAAGCCTTCTTCTAATCCTTTGATTCTTTGTATTTGTCTTGTCTTCATTTCTTCTGATTTTTTGTGTAGTCGTAGTATTATTAACCTGTTCTGTTCTAGTGTTGTTCTCGTATTGAGTTATCACGTAACTGTTCATACAGCTACGCAGTCTCAGGAGTCCCGCACAATTTTAGCACACTGATCTTCTCTAATTCAACAGTTCTCAAAATGAAATCTTTTTATACTTGGACCATACACCATCTTGTTAAGCTCCAAAATATTGGGAAATGATCAGAGGCTCTAACACTTTTAATTCCCCTCGTGCGAACAAATGTAGATGCAACCGGTGAAACAAGATTGTTTGGTTAGATTAAATTTGGATTTAAAATAGTTCAAAATTAAAATTCATTTTAATTTTAGACAAAAATTGAACTAAATGGTACTCCTTTTTATTATTAAGGCGACACATAATTTTGGTCTCGACTTGTAGATTAAATCAGGTCGGGTTTATTAGTCCGGGACCGGACCGAATATAACCGGTGTGATCCCCGATTCTTAAAATAAAAAAATTCGGTATTCGGTCCGATCGGATCCGATTCAAGACCTGAAAAATTCCGAATAGTGAAGCTGAATTTTTATATATATTTATTTTAACTTTACTTTATATCTTTAAAAGTCATATATAATAATTAAATATTTACACATATCATATTTTAATAATCCAAATTAATTGATAGAAAATTAATGTGGTAAAATATATCGATACTATAATCTAAATTACTAAATTTCGTCCTCCATATAATAAAGTATTGGTATTTATATATTTATATATCAATAAATTGTAAAATCAATTTTATATGTAATTGTTACATAGATAAATATTTTCATCGAAAACGTAAATTTGAAATATTTTTGTAGAAAAACAATATATTTTAATCTTAATCCATCTTTGAGTGAACTTTCCCCATTGCAAAGGGCGTGCAATACGGACATGTATCTGTTGTTAATAAAGGCAGCTTAAACCGTAAGCTAATGATATTATCCCCCTCTTAAACCGGAAGCAGAGATGCAGTGTTGAGATTGGGGAGGATGAATAAGTTAACAGGCTGAGAGCAACTTTCAAAGGTTATTGATGAACTTAATTAAGGACTGACTTGGAGGTGTTCTGGAAGCATATGTCATATCAGACGAGAAAGGGATGGATAAGTTAAACTCATGTGCTTTTTGAGGCTAGTACAGATGGGCTTACTGAGATTTTAGGTTAGCAGATGTGTCTGACAGTACAACGGAGTAGCGCTCAACTAATTTATATAAAAACTTTTTGTCAGTGTTGAAGTTGTGAGAACCATTGTTTAGTACTTTCTACTTGTGTTGCTCTGCAATTTTTTGAAAGTGCAAAAAATGGTTCCCTCGATTCTTCAGACCCTATATAATACACAATCATGTTCAAATGAAAAACATAATAGCTTGGGAATCCATGAAAATCATTGTTAAACAATTTTTGTTTGTATTGTCTGAAATTTTTTGAAAGTGCAAGAACAATGATTTTTTAGGGTTCTCCATGCGTGACTCTATAAAATTTAAATGGTTTTTTAAATGAAAATTTCAGTTATACTGTATAATTTGTTTTTTTGTTCTGTAAATGCTTTTACATGTTTGTGGTATAAAGAATTGCTTATTATATACGAGGTTTTATGACACCAGTATGGTTCACCACCTTAAATATGTTAAGTTTAGATTGACATTATCCTAAGAAAACAGGTATACATCTACTTTGGTGAATCTAAGCATGCAATTCTGCACTAGTTGATGTCTTTGGATGCCTGATGTAAGACCATTCTTTAGTTTCCGAAGGCTTTGATACCTATGCAGATAGATCGGTTATTGCAACATGTGTGATGTCTCGGGGGTAGCATCATACAATTCTTAGTGGGATTGACTATAAGGTAAGCATTGCTGGTTCATCTCGACTGGGCAAAACTTGATCAGTGCAAAAAAGGCACAAAAAGGGGCTAAAAATAGACCAGTGCAAAAAAAAGCACAAAAACAAATAAGTGCATTGCACTATAAACTGTATACAATAAGTGCAAAAGCACAATAAAAAATCGAGAATACATTGACTTGCACCTTAGAAAGTACAACCACTAAGGAGACCCATGATGGCTAAACCCCTTTGAAGCTTCCTCGTCTGACAATGTAAACAAATCCGGCGCTTGGTTACAAGTCCTCGTGTTAACTGAAGCTTTCCGCGTCTCATAAGTTTAAAACATTACTGTGCAGAAAAACCAGGTTTTGGTTACCAAGTATATGTACCCTGCTGATTAGCATAACTGTTAACAATAATCTCATGTATAAGGTAGGCAGTAACCTACTTGTGTTTTTAGAATCTCATATGTAATCTGCATTTTCTTTATCCCAACTTACATGTACAAGTATTGATATCACGACATAAAAATCAAGTTAATTTTCAGCATAACTGTTGTTAATATATTTTTTTGGGGGGGTGGGGGACAAGGGTAACTCCGCCTATGTCACTACCTGACACAGCCGGTCCCAAGCCCGGATAAAGGAGGAGGGCAGAGGGTTCTTTATTTCTTATTGCATTAGCTATATTTTACGGACAATTCACTTGGTGTCCCAGACATTAAAATGTCTGATCTTCCTTTTGACAGTGTGCTTAACAATTTCATAGTTGCAACTTGGAAGAGCTTCATAATAAGACTACCAATGTTTTCGGTAGCTTACCAAAAATTGAGAAGTTGTATATTGCATTAAAATTTATTCGGGTAATTTTCAGATCTCTTTACATTGTCCTTTTCAACTTGGCACAATGCATCAATGTCTAATTGTTTGTGCTCTTTGTGTGCAACATGTTTCAAAGTATTTGGCTGCAGGACGTTTTCTGGAAACTCTTTCTAAACCGTTGCCTTCTCCTAAAGACTCTGAATATCTCTGACATACGTTTTGATAAGTTGTCTGAGGTTTCTTGTTTGCTGTGCTTAATTCGGAGTGCTCTCAACTTGTGCAAACTAAATATTGTGGTGAGTCATGCACCATCACTTCATCTTATTCTGTGTCACTACAACTTAGCTACTGTTTGTCATTTTTATAACATTTTCTCTATATTCGGCTGTGTGTTTAGTTGAAGGTGATCTCAACAAATATCGGATAAAAGATTCTGGAGACTGTACCCTGGATCATCTTGAAATTGTCACCTTTAGTAACTTTAGAGGTCTTAGAGCCGAGTTAGAGCTAGTCAAGTTTCTGCTTGCCCGCTCTCCATTGCTGAAAAAAATGCTCATTCACTACAGTGTATTCATTAAAATAAACAATGAAATTACTCATGATAATAGGAAGGAGAGAATATTGGACCCCAGAGATTATGAAGCAATACACTGATAATAAACAATGAAAGTTTAGGCCTTAATTCTGGGCTGATGAGCCTTTCAGTTTGATAGTTGAAGATCATATAATGCTGAAATTCTTCATCATAATGGGAAGGAGAGAATATTGGACCCCAGAGATTTAGTTCAAGTGAATCTAATTGACTTGCTCGCTCCCACATATCGAACAATGGAGAATCCCAAGTGATATATTGACTAGGATTTTCTGTGATCATGTATGCCTATGTTTTCCCACTCATTAAATGCACATACTACCAACCTTTGGGCATCTCCTTCTGTTTTAAAATAAAACTAACTCATAAGCTTAGACTCTGATCTTTAAAAAAAAGGATAAAAACGTTTAAAAAAAAGAAACGGGATAGACATACATGCTCAACATCAGATAGCATATTCAGAGAAAGTACTCAGACTCACTAAGTTATCACTTTATTTGTCCTATTGCATCAAATACAACTCCACACATTTGTTTTGGATCGGGACTGATGTAAACATGGACCTCGTCGTTGATTATACTTGTCTTTGCATGGTCTGTTATTTCCTCCCATTTCATGGGGCCAACTTTAGTATCTGCAGTCTGCACATGAATTTTGCGATCATAGCAAACATCACATAATTATGTTATCTGTTGTGATCGGTTTTTTTACTAATTGTAGTACATGTCCTGTTCTGTAATATTCTAAAAAGGAACATATTAGGGAAGATATTGTACTTCCACTAAAACTTCATTTAAGGCACTTCATAGAACTTTTGCCTAAATAAAAGATGACAAATAAATATAAGGGAAATTCTCAATGGTACCCTTATTCATGTATAATGAGAGTAAATAAATCTAAACTAATTAAATTATAAAATTTGAAAAAGCTTTAAAATATACACTGAGAAGGAGCTGAAATAAAATAGGAGATGATGTCATGCCCTAGAAGATCCCCACAGTTTTCATGCCTTGAACCTTCTGATGTTTTCTTTTCTCTCTGCCAATATGTTTAAGCTGCGACAAGATCAAGTATAAAATTATATCAAAAAGTCTAGACCTGACAAACACATCAACTGTCTCAACTCTAAACTGAACCTTATGTTAAACTTGTGCTTATTGCTGTCAAAGAAATGTGGTTTCACTTGTAACCAGCTGCTGGAATTTAATTTGGCGGACTGACAGCCATTATTCAATATTGAGTCAGAAGTTTAATTGAAGTGATTATGAACTTATGTGGTGCTGACATGTTACGCGATGATCTTTAAGGTCAATGGATTCTGTCTCTGCTGGTTCAATTGTAGTTCGTGGAAAACTATCCACAGTTCTTGCGTCAAGGAATATCTCCAAATTCTCGTCCAACCTGAATTTTGTGTGTGAGAAAAATTATGAATGTTGCAGATGCCTTATTTGAGCTTCAGTGTACTATTACCCTTATTTGAGCTTCAGTGTACTATTACCCTGAAGTACGGAAGAAGTCTTCTGAATTTCAGTTGATTGCCTCATAACCAGCACAATCACCCTTAAGGACCAGTATCTCAACCTCTATGGCAGCTTCAGGTCCATTTCTTAAAACCTCTCCAGTTAGGCTATCAAGTATCAAGTAAAGCTAACTTGATAGAGTTACCTCTTTCTCCTTTGATTTACAGATAGTGAGGACTGGGGAACTGACCTTTTGCAATAACTTGGACGCAATATTTAGTACGAAGGCATATGTGCGTGAATATTTAATTTTTTTAAATTAACCTTGATTAAAATAGTAGGATACTAGTCCACAGCAGGTATGTGATGCAGGGGATTAGCTTTCTCCAATATCTTGTTTGTCTGGATTCAAACACATCATGAATGGGTATCAGGCTGCTAAAGTGATTCTCATAATATATTTTATCGGAAAATAATCAACTCTTCTTGTTCGTCTTTTTAACAGAAATCCGGTAAAAGCTGTAGTCCCTGACACGGGTACTACTACCCAGTTGACTTAATTAATTTCTGAAATGGATTTGTCAACGATCCAACCGTACGGATGTTAATATCGACTTATTGTAGTCATGTACAAATTTTATCGGAAAATAATCAACTCTTCTTGTTCGTCTTTTTAATAGAAATCCGGTAAAAATCTGTAGTCCCTGACACGGGTACTACTACCCAGTTGACTTAATTAATTTATAAAATGGATTTGTCAACGATCCAACCGTACGGATGTTAATATCGACTTAGTGTAGTCATGTACAGATTTTATCGGAAAATATAAGATGTTTAAAATAAAGTCATCTTTTTAACGAAACACTGAACCGAATAAAAATCTTCTAATCGAAATTATTAACTAAACAATTGTAACAAAGTATGTCTAACAACAGTTTTTCAGACAAGATAATTTAATTTTTAAAAATTAAAATATATTAAAAGACATTACATACCGTTAGATTGAGGTACTATCTCAAATCAGCACCGTTCATGTGATTTTTCATTTCCCCCCAATCAAAAATTGTCTCCCACCTTGGCTTCGCGGTGTTTACTTTACCAGTTTACATTCACAATTTCATTTTTCATTTTCATTTTATCACACGCGACAACGGCGATCACAGGCGACAACGGCGATCACAGGCGACAACGGCGATTACTCAACCTAGCATCACACGCGACAAGGGCGATTACTCAACCGTTTAATCACTGGTATGGGCTTAAACCCTAGAACCCTAGCGTCCCTGATTTTATCTTTTGTATTTGGGGTTTTTTTCATCTTATGTATTTAGGGGTTGTAGAGTATATGATATTTTGGGTATCTTCATTCCGATTATATGCGTCCTTTGCATGCATTTTGTCACTCACTCTTGATTTTGAGTCCCTGATTTTATGTATTTAGGGGTTTTGGGTTTCTATTTTGAATATATGATGGTTGTGGGTTTCGATTTTGAGTCCCCGATTTCATGTATTTAGGGGTTGTGGGTTTCGATTTTGAGAAATGCATTTTGTGGATTTTGAATATATGATGCTGCTTGTGGGTGTTGATTTTGTGGGTTTTCACTATGCTTGTGGGGTTTTGAATATATGATGCTGCTTGTGGGTGTTGATTTTGTTGATTTTTTGGGTTTTCACTATGCTTGTGGGGTGTTCTATGCTTGTGGGGTGTTCTATTTTGTTGATTTTGTGGTTTTCACTATGCTTGTGGGTGTTGATTTTGTATTTTCACTATGCTTGTGAGTCCCTGATTTCATGTGTTCTATGTTTCACTCTAGATTTTAGTGTTCCTCTAAATACACTCTGCATATACACTCAGCATCCCTGATTTTAGTGTTTCACTATGCTTGATTTTAATGTTTCACTTAAGATTTTGTGGATTTTGATCCACATTGCCTCTGTTTGATTCACGGAACACATAAACACATTGCCTCTGTTTGAGTATATATGTTTCGTGCATATATGCGAAGTCCTTTTAGATATATGACAGCTCATTTTACATGTTCTATATTATGTGACTCTGAAATTTGGTTTTTCTTCCATATACATTTGATACATGTGTTTTAAACTTTAGTTTTTGTTTGGTGTATAGATAATGGCCACTCCGAAAAAGAAAAGTGAGTCAAAGAAGACAGAATTGAACACAAGAAAGTCACCGAGAACAGGGCCAAAGAAGAAAGAGCTTAAAAGGTCCAGGTCTTCATCCCACCCAACTACCATGAATGTGATCAGGGCTTTACGAAAGACCAGGTCCTTAAACAACCAGACCCCTGCTATGACCCCCACCCCATCCACTTCTTCCCCAAAGTCTGTGAAGAAGAAGCCTATATCTGAAATCTTACAGAAAAAAATTTCCAAAAATAAGAAGAAAAAAGTGAAACCTGTTACCACCCCGAACAACAATGAAGGACTAAAACTACTCAAGCGAGGTTGTGTAACGATGCATAGAATTGTGAGACGAAAGATCCAGGGGAATAAACTTAATGTGTCTTTTAATGGAAAGGGAGAGCCGTATGGTCCTGAAGCGGCAGAAATGCAATCCTATATTGGGGTTTTGGCAAGAACCAAAGCACCAATCTGGCATGATAGTTGGAAATGTGTTCCCGATGAGACAAAGAACAAGCTTTGGGAGTGTGTTCTGGTAAAACAAACTCAAATAATTATGTATCTTTCATTATATGTTCATTACTTATGTATCTGATATCTTTTTAATTTCTTATGTATGTAGCTGGGTTTCATTTTACCTCCGTCTGCGAAAAAGTTGGTTTTACGTTCCGCTGGTCAGAAATGGAGGGAGTTCAAAAGTCGACTGACCACAAATTACATTCTCCCTTATCGAGATCAACCTGAAGTGTTGGCCTATCCTCCTGCAGATTTCTCTTTCATAGAAAAATCGCATTGGGATATATTTGTTGCTGATCGCACGTCACCTGAGTTTTTGGTATGTTTCCAGTTAGCATTATGACGTACTTATTTCTAGTTAGCATTAAAACATACTTGTTGTTTCTAGTTTTTGGTATTTAATTAATATTGATTTCATAACCACATTCGTGCTTCTTATGCAGAAATGTCATGATGATGCTATACAAAGAAGGATGCTGAGTGTATATCCACATCGGATGTCTCGAAAAGGTTATGCTAACCTCGAGAATGAATGGGTGCGTAATAGTGAAATGACATAGTTATTATTCTAATACAAACTAATTTGTCTAACATATTTATACTATTATACTTTCCTGATCATATACATGTGAATGCAGTATCAATCTCATCCAGATGAAGAGGAAGTTGATCGGTCGTCAACCTGGGTCCTAGCAAGGAAGGACAAAGATGGTAAATTTTTAGGAAAAATTGTTGAAGATAAAGCAACGGAAATTGTAAGTTATATATTAATTTTTGTCTTAATTAATTGAAAGTATATGGTACTTAATTATGTTAGTCTTTTACATGGAAATAGCTCAGACTGTGATAATATGGTACACTTAATATTTTAGGAAAAATTGAAAAAGGAGGTTAAGGAAGGGAAACTAATAGCTGAAGGTGTTGATGATGTTTTAACACTCGCGCTCGGTAAGCCTGAGCATGGTGGACGGGTCCGTGGACAAGGTGTTCATGTAAAGCAGTCGGTTTATTTTGATCTTCCAAGGCAAAAAAAAGCTAGAACAATGGATGAAAAGATACAGGAAAGAGTTCAGAGGTACTTGGCAGAGGAGACTCCAAAAATAATTAAAGCGAGAGATGATTTTTGGGCTGCTGAAATGGAAAAGCTGAGGGCAGAGATCTTGAAAAGGCCCGTACAACAAGAATGTACTCCAACGCATCCTTCCCAACAAGCAAGCTGTCACTCTAACGGCGGGGTTGATGTTGATGCAGCTGTAAACCATCCTGCTACACCTACAACTGCAAAGAATTTATTTCCTGTTCAACAGGAGGGAGGTGGTCTGAAAATTCAAAAGATTGAAAGTTTGTTTGTTGATTTAGGGGTGGATCCTGAGGATGCTCAGAGGTTGGATGGCAAGGATGAAAGTTGTAGAATTGTTTTTGAGGAAGACAGATGTGAAGAAGTTAAAGTGAATGCTCCGGATAATTCTGTTTGTAAATTGGCTCTTGGATCGCTCAGCAACATTGTAGCTTGTGCGAAGATTGATGAAGTTGTTGTTGTTGAAGGAGAGGAGACAATCCATGGAGTCAGACTTGGGGAAGAGAATGCAAGAGTGTCAATCACTCAAGTCATTCAAGGAGATGCTAAGATTCCATATCCCATCGGTGACGAGATTTTGACCGTGGAACAAGCCATGGGAACTTTTATTGCATGGCCAAGAAACTTGATAACAATGAGGAACAATAGCACTTCCAATGTTTTGTCAGCTCCGAAGGTAAAAATATTTAGAATAGCACTATATAGCTAGAATGTTTTTATTTAGTATTTTCTTTCTTACTATTTTCATGTGTATTTTCTGCAGAAAGCCAAGAAAAAGGGAAAAAAGAAGACTTATAAATTAGTCGCTGATGTTGAACCAGAGCTTGTTGTTGAGATGGGTGCAAATTACCCATCTGCATTAAATCGTTTGTGGACATGGGCAAAGGGTGCCTTAGCTGATGAACGAACGGTTTCTTTTCAACTATCCCAAGAAGCCTTTGGCTCTACAAAAAAGATGGCCATTTACTTATCAGATATATATTCGGTGTGCTCTGGAGGTGAAATGTCGGGGTCTGTGATCGTCCTTTTTATTCAGTAAGTTTCTCCACAATTTTTTTTTTAATATCTCATAGTTAGTCTGTGGCTCCAGAAACGATTTTTTTTAATCTCTCATATTTTTATATGTAGCTCCATAAACGAATACGTCAAAAAAAATAAGATGACCAACATGATCAAGTTCGTAGATCCCACCATAATTGGTGCCATTGGCTGTGGTAATGCAGGGCAGAGGTCGCGTGCACTCGCTGCACGATTTAAGAATGCTAAGAAAGGGCAATACTTTCTTATGCCTTACAATGACGTGTAAGTTTTAATCCAAGAGCTAGCTAGTTAGACATTCTCATATAATGTTTTAGCTAAACAGGATCACATGCCTTTTTAAATTGATTTTTTTTGGAGCTTCTAAGTTTCAATTTTTATGACAAGGCTTCAATTCATTCATGTTTGTGTAGGAACCATTGGAATTTAACTGTTGCAAATCCTGAGGCAGAGGTTGTCTACCACATGGACCCTCTAAAACGTCGAATCGCTAATGTGGAATGGCTGGATGTTGTCGACAAGTAAGATTCAGCTTCTAAAATATCTGTATGGAGTCTTGAACTTTGATAGACCACGCATTTTTCAGTTGCTTAATGGTTTTGCTGGTATTATTTTGGTTGTAGTGCCATTAAAATTTACAAAGAGGATCTCAACAAGGTTGTCAAGAAGAAAATTTTGTGGGAGAACATGGCGGTAATAATCAATTCTCATCATATTTTTTCTATGCTATTAAGGATATTGTAATTAAATAATTATTTCTTACATCTCAGTTAGTTGATATTGTAATTAAATAATTATTTGTTACATCTCAGTTAGTTGTTAAGGATAGAAGTTAGTTAGATTAATGCTTGTATATAAACACTACTGCACTCATAGTTTAGAGACTTATTTTTTACATTCACCAAATCTGTTTTGTATAGTTATCTCTCTGCAATATACATACAAGAGCTTCTTTCTCTCCAATTCACAGCTTTTGTAATGCATTTTTAATTAATCCAGGGAGTTCCAGTGCAGTCAGGAACCAAGGATTGTGGCCTGTTTGTGATGCGCTATATGAAGGAGATTGTTCAGGACAAAGAACTTGAGTTTGCTGCTAAGGTGAGATTTTCACTTTGGGTTTTCCCATTGACTTATACTCTTACTCGTACAGTACTTAATTGTATGACTTATGTAAAATTTTGGGTTATTTTTCAGTGGATGCGCAGATCAAACTTGGTTTACACTGATGATGACATTAACGAGATCCGCTGTGATTTTGCAAAATATTTCATGAAACGCCATGCAATCTAGGTTCCAAATTTGTGGTCTTTTGTTTGAACTAGTAGTCGGATTTGAACTTTAAATTATGCAGTTGGTCATGGTGATGCACTTTTTGGTCCAATCCAAACAGAATTGTCGGTAGATTGATAGATTTGTCTCAATCTATTAGTAGATTGCATGGTCAATCTATATATATTGTGCTCAATCTATATATATTGCCCGGTTCTTGTTCTAGTGTTGTAGGATTGTTGGATTGGTTGTGTTTGGTGGATTTATATTAGATGTTTGGTGGATATATATATATATATATTGGCTTGTTCTAGGATTGTTGGATTGATATGTGTTTGGTGGATTTATATATATTGGCTTGTTCTTGTTCTAGCTAGTTCTAAGTTTGTTGGTTTGGTGAATTTATATATATTGGCTTGTTCTTGTTCTAGCTAGTTCTAGGTTTGTTGGTTTGGTGGATTTTGATTTTTTTTGTGATTGGTAGTTAGTTCTCGGTTTGTTCGTTTGGTGGATTCATTTTTGGTGGATTCATTTTTGGGATTTAGTTTTTAGAAAACAGGTGGTTTGGATGAAATCAGGATTTTATATGCAAAATTTTATATACAACAGATGATTGTGTTCTCAATCAAAAACAGCCATTGTACCAAACTAATTGGAACAACACTGTAACATTGTTTTAACAGTTGACTAAAGCTCTATTCACAACACTTTAAAACATGGTAATATTGTGTCTATCATGTTCACATAACGACAAAATATACGATGGTGTTATCTCAAGGATAACACTACAATATGCTTTAAACAAAAAATGTGGTCTAAAGAGCATTAAGATGGCAGTTAACATAACTTAGTATTAAAATACTATCACAAACCATTGTTTGAAATAGCTCCTTACAATATTTACCTAAAACTGTTGTATAAGACAGCATAAAATAACAGTATTGACCTAAAACTGTTGTGGTTAGCCTTTCAAACAACATTATATACGACGCTGTTGTCTCAAGGGGTGCACTACAATAGGAGTTAAACAAAAAATGTGGTCTAAAGAGCTTTAAAATGGCCGTTAATCACAACTCATTATTGGAAATATATTTCACAAACCGATGTTTGAAAGACTTCCTTACAATACTCTGGCTCAAGGTGTTGTCTAAGACATCATAACATAACTGTATTGTCCTAAACCTATTGTGGTTAGCCTTTCAAACAACAATCAACAAACTACCCGTTGTTTGACAAATAATATATAGAAATTTTGCACTCTTAGTTGACAGTAATACACCGTTGTCTTCTTGAGGAAAACCGTTGCAGGTAAACTGTTCCAACAATACAGTCTTTTATACAACCTGTTGTTGAATGACAGTTTCGGTAACAGTTATGAACCTGTTGTGTCTGTAGCTTCTAGTAATGGTTCGATGCACTGTTGTCTGATCGAAATCACACGGCTCCTCAATAGACGACCAAAAATTTTGACATCAAACAACGGTGAAAAACGGTTGTAGGATCATGTTTTTCTTGTAGTCATGTAGGGTATCTCTTTTGATATGATTACTTCGATATTAATCATTAAATATTGTTATTAGACCATAAAAACGTTAAATTGTGTTCAGTTTCACCGTATTAATTGAATTTGAGTAATGAAAAATATTACTTATAGAAGGACTTACAACTTTCGTTGCCTGAACAAGAGAGATACAGCTTCATCAAAAAGATGTTGGGTATCTCTTTTGATATGATTACTCGATATTAATAATAAATTATTGTTATTAGACCATAAAAATGTTAAATTGTGTTCAGTTTCACCGTATTAATTGAATTTGAGTAATGAAGAACATTACTTATAAAAGGACTTACAATTGTTGCGTTAAATTAAAAAAAATACAAAATTTTAAACTTTTCAACTTCGAAACCAATGCCAATAAAACAATTTAAAAGAATAGGAAATAAGAAAGTTCTCAAACTAAAACAAAAAAACTAAACCTAAATCAATAAAAATATTTCATCCACAAAATTTGCCTATGATTCTAACTCTACAAAATCATCCACACATGCTAAGCTCATTTTGACGAAGACTTAACAAAATTTAACAACACCACTTTTTAGTTTACAAGTTTACAAGTTCCCCACCATACAACAACACCACTTTTTAATTTACAAGCCACCAGTTTTGCCTGTCTATATTCATCAATATGTGTAAATTGAAAGAAACGATTAACATACGAAATCCAGAGCAAGAAATTGTTTTTGTTGGCTCTAGTACTTCTGACCTCCGTATATTGTTGAAACACCATTTTTAATCTTGTCATAAACCGTCTAAACTCTTCAGTTGTCCGTGTATTAGCAGCCTCACGATCACCATCATTAGAACCTCTGATTGTGCCTCTCTCGGTCATCGTTGAACGAGATAAAATTCTTGCTCTAATACCACTTGAGGCAGAACGGAAGCGAAGGAAAAAGAAACACTAGTCCTCGTAAGGACTCTCAAATAAGAAATCCTGAAACACTTTGAATCCACAAGACAAACCTCGAATTCACGAGTAAGAATTCTTGAATCCACAAGAAGATAAAGAGAAAACTCTTAGTATTTTTATTCAATAAAAGATAGATAATCAGTTACATAATAGCATATTTTATATAGGGATAATAAACCCTAAAACAAAAAAAATAAGTTCTAATTAAAATAAAATATTAGATATAAGTACAATGATCATGCATATTTGAGTATGATCATGCACTATGTATCCAGATCAGGCGCGCCGCTACTGTCCCTTCGGCATGATCATGCAGCTTGTCAGCGTAATCATGTCCCTTGGCTACCAGAAACCTATGCTATTTTTTCATGATCATGTAGCTCGTAAGTATGATCATGTTGTTGTCCTCGCTTAATTCTTTACAAATCTATTTTGTTAAATTTCACTTCAAAATCTCGGGACTCTTGTTCTACATCACAAGACATATGACGAGGCAACATGTGGGGAGATATGTATTTTAAAGATAATTTTAAGGGATTGGTTCAAGTGAACACAAAACATGATCCAAACAATTTGTTTAGGCATGACTAGAGCATTCTTATTTTTCGGGAAATGTCGTCACTTGCAATACATGATCATATATCGCAACTTCATTTGTCACATAAAACCATAATAATCATAGAATGATAGAAGAACATAAAAATCTTCAAATATGGTTTCTTAGAAACCAGATAATCCTACATTGTCCATGCCTTGTTTGTGAAACTGAGATTGGTGTAACTAAAATACAAGCAAGCCCTAGCTATCTAATATATGCACAGGTGCTAACCACCGGTCTCTTTCTCACTCAAACTTGCTTAATTTGTCCTTTCAAGGCATACCAACAAACTTTAACTAACAAACAACAAATTTTATAATGCAGTAGATATAAATTATTAAAGACTTGTTACCTGAATATACTTTGACGCGATATGTGCACACCCTATTACTTTTTGTAGTTGCACTAATTATATCTTGTTTTCTGAGCAAAGCATGCTCAACCTAAAATATAACTAAAATAAATGTTTAATCTTCGACAAAAAAAATAATGACGCAGCACGAAAGTATAAAAAATGCAAGCGATAATTCTCATCATGATTCGTACACAAAAAATTCATTAATACCTTTAATCCACAAGAAAAAATTGAAATCTACAAGGGTTTCTTGAATACACAAGAAAATAAATAAGAGAAAACTCTTAAAAGTTTAATTTTAATAAAAGATATCATTCATTATATTATGATGTTTTTTAAATAAAAGAGATTGATAACTCTAAAATAAAATAAATGCTAAATAAAAATAAAATATTAATTGCAATGCAAAATCTCTACATCCTTCTAAAAAAGCTTATGATATAAATTCTCAATTTAAAATGATCAATCATACTTTGTAGCACGATCATACAGTACTCAGTTGTCTTTAATCTTCTCGCGTTTCATGATACCCTCGATATGTACCAAAAATACCAAAAATACTCTTACATCAAGTAAAGAAAATTATGGGGAAAATGTAAATACCAAGCACGCGTCAATACTTCTCGTGTTTGTCTGCTTGTCGAACACCTAAAATTCTTAAGGATATCATTTTTCCACTTAATAATAACATTTTCGCTAAAAGACGCCTCATATTTATTGAAGTTAATTTTTTGTCCATAAATTAGCAATTTTGGAGCATTTATGTAGAAAAGGGAGTGGTAGTTGGGAAACTCTAGGGAATCCTCACTTGTCTGTTTAGTCATTTGTTTTTTCATATTTTCTTGTCATGAATTTATTTATTAGTTGTTGTCAGCGATAGTGAAGATGAAAAAGCCTCTACACATAAAAAGAATAGCTATAATTAAATTGGATCACCTTGGCGAAGACCTCGAGATGGAATAACACAACCTCCAACTCCACCCTTTCATTTGAAAACATATGATACACCACTCACGGTCCATAATTCGCCTCACTCGATTGCAATCAAAACCCATTTCTCACTCGCTCTACGAATATCCATTCTCTAATTATATACTTTGCTCATATCAAATTTGAACGCCATTGTGCCAACCGAACTTCTCTCTTCCTTTTCATTGCGTGAAATAGTTCAAAGGCGACGAGCATTGTATCTAATTAATCTTTCAAGGATAAAAATACTTTGACGATGAGAAATGAGATCATGTAAAAGCATTTTAAGGCGATTCACCATCGCTTTAGGCGCCAACTTATAAACCATGGTACACAATCATACGAGTTTGAGGTCACTCATTTCCTTTCGTTCATTGCATTTGGAAATTAAGATTGAAACCGATTTTTCAGTTCCGGTTATAGGTTGGAACCGAATTGTGAAAAATCATATCGACCCATTAATTAATTTAAATAATTAAGAGTTAGATATGTTTTATATCAATTTTTAAAATAATATATATATAAATACACATAGAATAAGTATTGATGCAATTTCTTCAATTTTACTACTTAATATTAATTTTAGCAGTCTCTCTCTCGGACCACAATATAATGGGAGAACAAAAGCCGTAAAATGTTAAACCTATGTCATTTTAAAATTCTAATAAATGGTTTAACCTAATTTCTATCGCAACATTATCTTATTCATAATCTTAATATTTTTTTGTACCAGAAAATTATGATTTCAATTTTAATTCAATATTATATTAGACTTAACTAATCAATTCTTAATTAAATTATTGTATAGGATGTACGCGTAATAAATACAACTTCAAGACACGTCATTATATAAAGTTGTAAAAGCGACTCCACACAAGTCTTTCTATAAATTATTTTTTGATGAATTTATGTTGACATATCAATAATTATGTTCACTTTATACCAGTTAATTTAATTTATTTGAAACAAAATTTGTAAAATAGTAACTTCAAATTCCTTTTACAATTTTTATATTAAGATGTAAATTTATTTTTAATTTAATATTTTTATACCACTTAAAATATAATTACTAGGAATACATGTGAATTGACAATTATTCACGACTAAATCACTATAAATTGCTTATGAACATGAAAGTCTAAATGATTTAAACTCTATTAAAAAAAGGCTAAGAATCAAAATGATGATTTTTTTTGGAAGAGAACAATTAATTAATATAAAACCACATGACATCTTATCAAATTGAATAAAAATGTAATAAAAGAAATTAAATCATAATATTTTTTGTTCAAACCACATTATTTACCAAATGTTCAAGTTTAGCACATTAGACACTAATATTGTTTTTTTAGAGAGATAATTAAATAATTTGTAATCATGAATAATAAATGGGTCAACAGATCTTCAATAACTGAAAATAATTTAAATCACATATAATCCGAATCAATAAATATGTAAATTATGAAAATTTACACCTATACTGAACCAAAAATAAAACTTCTAGATAGCTAAGAAAGTACATATGAGAGAGAACAAAACATGGATTTAAAAAAAATTAAATAAATACTAATCTCTCAATTATCTTTATTTTCCCGATCTATCACAAATAGTTATTATTAAAAAATAATCGACTATATATTTAACTTCATCGGGTGCTTAAGCAAAGTAATTAATCGAGGTAACGAAGGGATTAAATGTTTGGTTAGTTTAGTTTTACAATATTAAAAGCAGTACAAAGACATATTTCACAAACAAATTATAAGTTTGGCTTATAAGTCCGTCGTAATATATCGACGAGTGTTTGTTGGCCAACTTATAAGTTAAATTTACAACTTATAAGCTGATGTTAGTAATGACGTACTTTTTGTCAATTTATTTTGATATTTCGCTTTTTTAATAATTTTACTTTTACTTAAATAATTTATATGTATGCATCTATTTATTACTTTGAAGTCACTTATTCATTTTAAATTGTAAATTACTTATTTTAATATTTTTCAAACGGACACAAAATCAGAAAAGGATGGAATGAAGTCATTTTTTGGCTACTCCCATTTTATTATCATAGTAGAATTGCTCCAAAAAATTTAAAAATATTAATTTCAAATGAAGTGAGAAAATAATTTGAGATTAACTATATATAAAATATGTATTTATTCATACATCAAAAATATAAAATCAAATTTATATGCAATGATTATGTAGTAAAATACCTTATGAAAATTAAATTTGAAAACAAGTGTATTGAAAAACAGATACTTTAATCAATCTTTAAAGCGAACCTTCCTCGTTGTTTAACAGCTTCTTCCTCTGTTGCAATAACGCAGCGATAGACAACAATTATGATATAGCTTTAGCCCCAAGCAATTTGGTAATAAACCAGCTTTAACCGTACGCTAATGAGATTATACCCCCTCTATATATCTTGATTATTCAACCCTAACCAGAAAAAAGCAGAGAGAAACAAACATATTTCACAGAGAGAAAGATATTTGACAATGTCTTCGCGAGCGTTTTCGAAAGCCATAGTTACGAGTGTCGTCATTCTAGAAGACACACAACAACTTTGTTGTTGTAGTATCTGTCTAGATAGTTTCAGTCTAGGGGGGAGTATAGCTCTCCTACCATGCAGACATCTTTTCCACACAGATTGCATTCGTGCTGCCTTTGCACGTGATCATCGATGTCCTTTATGCACACATCTCCACCGCCTAGGTACCATTCTTTTCGCCTTTTTCCTACTCATTACCATCATCCTCGCCTATGTTTTGAGGTAGTTTCTAGTCCTATGGTTTCCATTATTACTAGTATTATTACTAATTTCAAATATTTATTAGTTTACATGTGTATTAATGGTGAAATCTTTTAATCTTAATAACTATTAATATGCCAGTCTTGGGGGTGTCGACTAACTAGAATGAAATTTGATTTTTGACTTTTGAGTCCAAGGTTTTTGAGGTGCTTAGGAGAGGGCGTATTTCTGAGTTTTTTAGGCGTTTAGGAAGAGAGATGCTGTGTTGAGAGTGGGGACGATGAATAACGTAACGGGCTGACCTATTTTCTGAGGTTATTGATGAACTTAATTAAGGAGTGTCTTGGAGGTGTTCTGAAGCACATGCTATATCAGACATAGAAGGAATAAGTTCTCATGTGATTTCGGACTTAGAAGCTTTGTTCTGAGAGTTTTTGAGGTTTTAGGGAGAGGGGGAGAGAGAGAGAGAGAGAGGGAGAGAGGGGGAGAGAGAGGGAGAGAGAGGGAGGGAGAGAGAGAGAGAGAGAGAGAGCGATCGTAGAAGATACACAGCTTAGTTGTTGTAGCATCTGTCTAGAAAGTTTTGGTCTAGGTGAGAGCATAACTCTGCTACCATGCACGCATCTTTTTCATCAAGATTGTATTCATACCGCCTTTCCCCGTGATCATCGATGTCCTTTGTGTCGTCGTGAGTTTCCTGTCCAGCCACCGCCCAGGAACAATCCTTTTCGTCTTTTTCGTTCTCGTCACCATCACCACCACCACCACCACCACCATCATCACCACCATCATCACCGCTTTATGATGAGAGAACTGTTTCTGGATCAACCACGTACCGCTGCCAATACCTTTTACCTTCATATTCCAATAATTTGAGGTATTAACTAGTCCTCTGTTTTCTATTTTTCTATTCTGAGTATTATGATTATTATAAAATATTTATATATGGTGAATAACATGTAGTATGTCGTAGTGTTGGAGTCTTAGGGTGTACTTTAGGAACAATGTCGACTAACTAAAACGAAATTTGATTCTTGACTTTGAGTCCATGGTTTTTGAGGTGCTTAGGAGAAAGCGTGCTTTGAGAGTTTTTTAGGCGTTTTGAAGCAGATGCTATGTTGAGAGAGGGGAGGATGAGTAACTTAAGGCGAATGATTTTCTGAGGTTATTGATGGACTTATTGAGGTGAAACTCGAGTGCATTTTGAGGCTAGTAATTAGCTTAAGAAAGATAGTCTTGGAGGTTTTTAGAAAGGATTTGATAGTTTGAGGCTTGAATGGATGAATGACTACTAGTAATCTTGATTTTTGAGTGTTAGTGCGGGAGTTTTGAGGTTTTTAGGAGCATATACGCTATACTGATAAGGGCATTACGGATAGAATAAGGTCTCATGTGATTTTTAACTTAGAAGCTTTGTTCTGAGAGTTTTTGAGGCATGAGAGAGAAAGAGGGAGAGAGAGAGAGAGAGAGATAGGAAGCAGAGATGCTGTGTTGAGAGTGGGGAGGATGAATAAGTTAACAGGCTGAGAGCAATTTTCTGAGGTTATTGATGAACTTAATGAAGGAGTGTCTTGGAGGTGTTCAGGAAACAGATGCTATATCTAAGGTAGAAGGGATGAGTAGAAGTTAAACTCGAGTGCAATTTGAGGCTAGTGATTAGCTTAAGAAGGGATTTGATATTTTGAGGCTTGAATGGATGAATGACTTCGAGTAATCTTGATTTTTGAGTTTTAGCGCTAGAGTTTTGAGGTTTTAAGGAGCATATACGCTAAACTGATCAGGACATTATGGATACAATAAGGTCTTATGTGATTTTTGACTTAGAAGCTTTGTTCTCAGAGTTTTTGAGGCATGAGAGAGAGAGAGAGAGAGTAGGAAGCAGAGATGCTGTGTTGAGATTGGGGAGGATGAATAAGTTAACAGGCTGAGAGCGATTTTCTAAGGTTATTGATGAACATAATTTAGGACTGACTTGGAGGTGTTCTGGAAGCATATGTCATATCTGACGAGAAAGGAATGGATAAGTTAAACTCATGTGCTTTTTGAGGCTAGTACAGATGGGCTTAGTGAGATTTTAGGTTAGCAGATGTGTCTGACAGTACAACGGAGTAGCGCTCAACTAATTTATATAAAAACTTTTTGTCAGTGTTGAAGTTGTGAGAACCATTGTTTAGTACTTTCTACTTGTGTTGCTCTGCAATTTTTTGAAAGTGCAAAAAATGGTTCCCTCGATTCTTCAGACCCTATATAATACACAATCATATTCAAATGAAAAACATAATAGCTTGGGAATCCATGAAAATCATTGTTAAACACTTTTTGTTTGTATTGCTCTGCAATTTTTTGAAAGTGCAAGAACAATGATTTTTTAGGGTTCTCCATGCGTGACTATAAAATTTTTTTGTTCTGTAAATGCTTCTACATGTTTGTGGTATAAAGAATTGCTTATTATATATGAGGTTTTATGACACCAGTATGGTTCACTGCCTTAAATATGTTAAGTTTAGATTGACATTATCCTAAGAAAACAGGTATACATCTACTTTGGTGAATCTAAGCATGCAATTCTGCACTAGTTGATGTCTTTGGATGCCTGATGTAAGACCATCCTTTAGTTTCCGAAGGCTTTGATACCTATGCAGATCGGTTATTGCAGCATGTGTGATGTCTCGGGGGTAGCATCATACAATCCTTAGTGGGATTGACTATAAGGTAAGCATTGCTGGTTCATCTCGACTGGGCAACACTTGATCAGTGCAAAAAAGGCACAAAAAGGGGCTAAAAATAGACCAGTGCAAAAAAAAAGCACAAAAACAAATAAGTGCATTGCACTATAAACTGTATAAAATAAGTGCAAAAGCACAATAAAAAATCGAGAATACTTTGACTTGCACCTTAGAAAGTACAACCACTAAGGAGACCCATGATGGCTAAACCCCTTTGAAGCTTCCTCGTCTGACAATGTAAACAAATCCGGCGCTTGGTTACAAGTCCTCGTGTTAACTGAAGCTTTCCGCGTCTCATAAGTTTAAAACATTACTGTCCAGAAAAACCAGGTTTTGGTTACCAAGTATATGTACCCTGCTGATTAGCATAACTGTTAACTATAACCTCATGTATAAGGTAGGCACCTACTTGTGTTTTTAGAATCTCATATGTAATCTGCATTTTCTTTATCCCAACTTACATGTACAAGTATTGATATCAGGACATAAAAATCAAGTTAATTTTCAGCATAACTGTTGTTAATATATTTTTTTGGGGGGTGGGGGACTAGGGTAACTCCGCCTATGTCACTACCTGACACAGCCGGTCCCAAGCCCGGATAAAGGAGGAGGGCAGAGGGTTCTTTATTTCTTATTGCATTAGCTATATTTTACGGACAATTCACTTGGTGTCCCAGACATTAAAATGTCTGATCTTCCTTTTGACAGTGTGCTTAACAATTTCATAGTTGGAACTTGGAAGAGCTTCATAATAAGACTACCAATGTTTTCGGTAGCTTACCGAAAATTGAGAAGTTGTATATTGCATTAAAATTTATTCGGGTAATTTTCAGATCTCTTTACATTGTCCTTTTTAACTTGGCACAATGCATCAATGTCTAATTGTTTGTGCTCTTTGTGTGCAACATGTTTCAAAGTATTTGGCTGCAGGACGTTTTCTGGAAACTCTTTCTAAACAGTTGCCTTCCCTAAAGACTCTAAATATCTCTGACATACGTTTTGATAAGTTGTCTGAGGTTTCTTGATTGCTGTGCTTAATTCGGAGTGCTCCCAACTTGTGCAAACTAGACTTCATCTTATTCTGTGTCACTACAACTTAGCAACTGTTTGTCATTTTTATAACATTTTCTCTATATTAGGCTGTGTGTTTAGTTGAAGGTGATCTCCAGAAATATCGGATAAAAGATTCTGGAGACTGTACCCTGGATCATCTTGAAATTGTCAGCTTTAGAGGTCTTAGAGCCGAGTTAGAGCTAGTCAAGTTTCTGCTTGCCCGCTCTCCATTGCTGAAAAAAATGCTCATTCACTACAGTGTATTCATTAAAATAAACAATGAAATTCCTCATGATAATAGGAAGGAGAGAATATTGGACCCCAGAGATTATGAAGCAATACACTGATAATAAACAATGAAAGTCTAGGCCTTAATTCTGGGCTGATGAGCCTTTCAGTTTGACAGTTGAAGATCATATAATGCTGAAATTCCTCATCATAATAGGAAGGAGAGAATATTGGACCCCGGAGATTTAGTTCAAGTGAATCTAATTGACTTGCAAGTGAAAGATTGACTAGGATTTTCTGTCATCATGTATGCCTACGTTTTCCCACTGATTAAATGCACATACTACCAACCTTTAGGCATCTCCTTCTGTTTTAAAATAAAACTAACTCAACAGCTTAGACTCTAATCTTTAAAAAAAAGGATAAAAACGTTTTAAAAAAAAAAGAAACGGGATAGACATGCCTGCTCAACATCAGATAGCATATTCAGAGAAAGTACTCAGAATCCCTAAGTTATCGCTTTATTTGTCCTATTGCATCAAATACAACTCCACACATTTGTTTTGGATCGGGACTGATGTAAACATGGACCTCGTCGTTGATTATACTTGTCTTGCCAATTTTAGTATCTGCAGTCTGCACATGAATTTTGCGATCATAGCAAACATCACATAATTATGTTATCTGTTGTGATCGGTTTTTTTAATGGAGTACTCCTTAGTGGATTACTAATTGTAGTACATGTCCTGTTCTGTAATATTCTAAAAAGGAACACATTAGGGAAGATATTGTACTTCCACTAAAACTTCATTTAAGGCACTTCATAGAACTTTTGCAGTTGATATTGTTCTGCAGGACATCTTTAATGAGAACAATGTGCAGTTGATCAAAAGGAACTCATTGCAGTTGCTTGCACCCCAAACTCCGATACGCTCACTTTTTCCCACACCGGCCTATTTATGCAGCTCCAGAGGTTCCAACAAACCATTAGAATCAGAGCCAACGTATCCCGTGAACAATTTTTTGACAACTGATGAATGGTTTCTGTTACAGTACCCTCATATCCCATCATACTAACCTCTTTTAATCCCACATTTGTCCATACCGCTTCTGTAAACGAATAATCAAATAGGACATGAATTGCATCTTCATTTTTTATTAGGACATTTAATATTAATTTGGACACGCTTCATAACCAGAGCTACAACAGTTGGCAAACGACCACGACATACTCGCCAACTAAAGTTAATCACCTTTCCTGGTAATTCTAATTTCCACATTTTCTTCTAAAAAGATGCATGTATCCATTGATAAACACCTTGCACTGCTCTATAACAACTTTTGACAGAAAATTTACCTAATTTCTCCAAGTGCTAAAGCCACGAGTCTTTCTGGTTTTGAGTTGGAATACGAATACTTTTGATCAACTGCACATTGTTCTCATTAAAGATGTCCTGCAGCACCTCATCATCCCAGCATTTGCTTCCAGTCTCCATTAAATTAACCACCCGTATATGTTCAAGTTTCTGAGGCATTACAGTAGTCTAATATCCATTATTATTCCACACGTTGGTCTGCTCTCCATCCCCTATCTTTCTCCTACTTTCTTGTTTTACAACCTCCTGTGCTGCAAGAATACTTCGCCACATATATGATGGGTTTGTTCCTAGTTTGGCATGCAAAAAATCACAATAAGGGAAGTATTTTGCTTTCATAATACTTGACACCAATGAAATTCTGATGATTTAGTAGCCTCCAACCTTGCTTTGCTAACATAGCAATGCTAAACTTACTTAATTCTTTAAACCCCAATCCCCCTCCCTCCTTAGCATTGCACATTTTTTCCCAGAACAACCACCTTATTCCCTTGTTCGACCCTCCATTTCCCCACCAGAAAGAGTTCATATACTTCTGAATTCGATCACATATCTTTTGTGATATTAAAAAAAGATTCATCCAAAAGTTTAATATTGTCTGTGCTGCAGATTTTAAAAGCACTACTTTACCTCCTCTTGAAATCGATTTATTACTCCATCCTAATAACTTAGAGCTAATACGGTCATTCAGGAATTTAAATGTATTATTCTTCCTTCGTCCAATGCGTATTGGCAACCCCATGTATTTTTCAGGTATTGAAACTTCATCTACTTGCAATATTCCACACACCTCTCTTCTGTTTATACTCGTAATATTTGGACTAAACACCACATCTGATTTGCCAAATTTTTTTGCTTGTCCAGATTATCTTTCGTATCTCAACAGTATGTTTTTCATAATCAATGCCTTAACTCTTACAGCTCTAAAGAAAAAATAGGAGTCATTCGCAAATAATAAATGTGACACAGTATGTGCCCCTTTAGCAATAGAGCATTCATGCAGTAACCCCATTTCTTCATGTCTACGAAATATAGAACTAAGCCATTCAGCATATAGTATGTACATATAAGGGGATATAGGATTCCCTTTTCTAATCCTCCGTTGTGGTTGCACATCACCAAAAATTTCCCCTTCTCGAATAAAAGTATAAGACACTGTAGTAACCCTTGTTTTCCATATATCAACAAACCCGAATTTCTTCATCATAGCCTCAAGATAGTACCATTCCAGTCTATCATATGCCTTAGAGACATCAATTTTAAACTCGCTACACCATTCTTCCCTTGTCTCTTTCTACTGATGTAGTGATTTAATTCAAAGGCAACTAATGCATTGTCCGTGAGCATACGACCTTCTACAAATGCGCTTTGCTTATCTGATATTAATATAAGCAAACATTCTTTCATTCAATTTGCCATAACTTTTGAATAATCAAAACACATTATAAACAATCAATACCCAGTGATTTGTCCGGGTGCATCGAGAATGCAACAATTTTTACCTCCTCCCTTGTAACTGCTTTAATCGAATTCTCATTCTGTTCGACTGAAACTTATTGCACCACTTCACGATCAGATAGCATTTCAGACATACCTGAGCTCTGAGCTCTTAAATAATTCTGAGAAGTACTCCACAATTATTTTCCGAATCCCCTCATTACTCTCTTGCCATTCTCCATTTAAATCTTTCAGTTTCATAATCTGGTTTTGTTTTTTTTTCTTCCAATGGCATATTTATGGAAAAATTTAGAGTTTTGGTCCCCTTCTCGAAGCCTAAACTACCTCGACCGTTGTTTCCAATACACATCCTGCATCTCTAGTACCCATAAATACCTGTCTCGAGCCTCCTCATACTTCTTAATACCATACTCATCTCTTCTTGATATGAATTTCTGCATCTCAGTTCTATATTTTTTAATTTGCACCTGTAACTCCTTCATCTTAGTTCTATATTTTTTAATTTGCACCCGTAACTCCTTCGCTAAGTCTCCTACCCATTCTTCTATTTTCAAACTCACGTATGCCATTTTATCCATGATATTCGTTTCAGGATATTAGGTCCCGAAATATCGTAGAAAGGGGGTTGAATACGATACTCACTAAATTAAAAAATTCTTTTGAATCTTTTACGGATAAATAATTTAGCGTTCGGTTAGTGGTTCTGTGTTCTTGAGTTGAATAATGTTTATGACATTAATGTAACGAAAACAAGATATTCGGGAAAATATATATTCATATATAAATCCTCGGGGGTGTTGCTACACTCCGGTAAATAAATTAACCGGATACAATCCAAGAACAACAATGTTCTTGCTTCTACAAAGATATTATAAATTAAATCCTATTCAATGATCTATCTTTTTGTATGCCTAAGGATCTAATTACCGGATAACAACTATAATGCCCCTATGAATATACAAGAGTTAAATCGGGCATTATAACGTTTCTCCGGTGAGAAGTTAAACGAATATTCAATGTGCCTTCTTTGTAAATCTTTGCTGCTTGTTTTATCAGCTCTCGTTTTGGAGAAGAAGATAAACAGAACAATTGGTTGATTGATTATTATTCTGCTTCTTGAGTGTACACTTATACATCAATTGAAATATGTGGCCAAATGTTAACCACATAAATCAATTGATCAATCAATAAAGATGTTGAGAGTTAACTTGCGTCCATGGATGATTTTCACTTAGAATATTCAAGCATTCCATGTGAGTTACGACCACAGGGAGTAAAGAAGCTCTTACTTGCGCATACATGAAGTCTATGACAAGTTTGTCTTAGAATTTATCTAAGTGGCGACCAATATCACAAAGGGGAAGCTAACTTGTGACCTATACCTCCTAGTATGGCTAGGTTGCGACCCCAAGAAGTACTAGGAGTGTTACTTGTGACCTGCATTACCAAGGGGAAGGATTTTGCCTTCGTTAATTTGCTGATTTTGCTAAGTTGCGACCTCTACACCCTTGTGTAGGCTAAGTTGCGACCCAAGCTCCCCTTGGGAGTGTTAGTTACGACCCTAGCTCCCCTTGGGAGTATTAGTCGCGACTACAAGAAACAATAAGCATTTATGAGATAGATTCTTTTCCCATTTCTTCCCTGTTGCTCCTATTAGGTCAAAACCAACTCTGGTACTTAGATTTTGAGATATACTTCAAGGTTATTTCTCCTTCTAAGCAATAGAGTGGCTATGGTGACTCCTACTACAAGTAGTGATCACTTTGGATTAGATTCGGTAGAACGCTGTAACCCTTAAACTGTCCCGTCTTCAAGTCTTTTCTCCGAGTCTTCGTATAAACCATATAACCTTCATATCCAGATACGAATACTCACTTAAAAATCTTCCTAATGATAGTACTTAGTTTCCTTTCACGAATCACTGACACCTAGTGCAATGGTCAAGTTCACAGTTGACCAGTTCCGCTCTCAGGCCTTCGTACTATAATCTTCTCAAATTATTGTTAAGCTTGTAACAACCTTATTGCTTTGAACACTGATTATCAATAAATAATTGTACTTCAACTGGAATCCTTTTTGGTACTTAGACAATGTCTTCATTGTTACTACAATCTTAAATACTTCATTCAATGTCCTTCACTCACGTTTGAACATATAAATGAACTCTTTTCAATGAGTATAACTTCAAGACTGCAACTGTCTTCTTTAACCTCTGTCTATACCCAGTGGCGGAGCCAGGAGGTTTACCTCATGGGGGCACCATACAATCTGGTTATAAATTTTAAATTAATTATATAATTAAATCTATTAGTTTAATTTTTTTTATAATACCATATCTTGATTAACAACACATTTTTAGTTGATAAAGTTATAATATTTTCAATTCTTGTTTGATTAAATGTATACATTACCTGCCGAAGTAAAAGGGCCATTCTCCAGTCCAGTTTACAAGCATAGTTCAATTAAAAAAAGAGGTGGAAAGTGGGGCACCAGGATAAGTATTTACATGCAACTGTTATTTCATTTGTAGGTTTAACATTAAATTGTTTTCTCTTTTTTTAAGTTGTGGGGCACGTGACCCCTGGTGTGGCTCCGCCACTGTCTATACCATGTCTTCAATTGTTCAGATTTCTATGCTTCGTACACTGTCTATCTTCAATCAATGCTGACACACTGAAATCTTCTGGTAGCACTTATACACTAAATCTTCATCATTTCTGAAAACCCCGAAAGTCTTTAAACTTTATTCTTCACTGAGGCATGAACATATTAATGAACTTTTTTCAGTGACCTGTAAACAGACTTTAAGCCTTCTTCTAATCCTTTGATTCTTTGTATTTGTCTTGTCTTCATTTCTTCTGATTTTTTGTGTAGTCGTAGTATTATTAACCTGTTCTGTTCTAGTGTTGTTCTCGTATTGAGTTATCACGTAACTGTTCATACAGCTACGCAGTCTCAGGAGTCCCGCACAATTTTAGCACACTGATCTTCTCTAATTCAACAGTTCTCAAAATGAAATCTTTTTATACTTGGACCATACACCATCTTGTTAAGCTCCAAAATATTGGGAAATGATCAGAGGCTCTAACACTTTTAATTCCCCTCGTGCGAACAAATGTAGATGCAACCGGTGAAACAAGATTGTTTGGTTAGATTAAATTTGGATTTAAAATAGTTCAAAATTAAAATTCATTTTAATTTTAGACAAAAATTGAACTAAATGGTACTCCTTTTTATTATTAAGGCGACACATAATTTTGGTCTCGACTTGTAGATTAAATCAGGTCGGGTTTATTAGTCCGGGACCGGACCGAATATAACCGGTGTGATCCCCGATTCTTAAAATAAAAAAATTCGGTATTCGGTCCGATCGGATCCGATTCAAGACCTGAAAAATTCCGAATAGTGAAGCTGAATTTTTATATATATTTATTTTAACTTTACTTTATATCTTTAAAAGTCATATATAATAATTAAATATTTACACATATCATATTTTAATAATCCAAATTAATTGATAGAAAATTAATGTGGTAAAATATATCGATACTATAATCTAAATTACTAAATTTCGTCCTCCATATAATAAAGTATTGGTATTTATATATTTATATATCAATAAATTGTAAAATCAATTTTATATGTAATTGTTACATAGATAAATATTTTCATCGAAAACGTAAATTTGAAATATTTTTGTAGAAAAACAATATATTTTAATCTTAATCCATCTTTGAGTGAACTTTCCCCATTGCAAAGGGCGTGCAATACGGACATGTATCTGTTGTTAATAAAGGCAGCTTAAACCGTAAGCTAATGATATTATCCCCCTCTTAAACCGGAAGCAGAGATGCAGTGTTGAGATTGGGGAGGATGAATAAGTTAACAGGCTGAGAGCAACTTTCAAAGGTTATTGATGAACTTAATTAAGGACTGACTTGGAGGTGTTCTGGAAGCATATGTCATATCAGACGAGAAAGGGATGGATAAGTTAAACTCATGTGCTTTTTGAGGCTAGTACAGATGGGCTTACTGAGATTTTAGGTTAGCAGATGTGTCTGACAGTACAACGGAGTAGCGCTCAACTAATTTATATAAAAACTTTTTGTCAGTGTTGAAGTTGTGAGAACCATTGTTTAGTACTTTCTACTTGTGTTGCTCTGCAATTTTTTGAAAGTGCAAAAAATGGTTCCCTCGATTCTTCAGACCCTATATAATACACAATCATGTTCAAATGAAAAACATAATAGCTTGGGAATCCATGAAAATCATTGTTAAACAATTTTTGTTTGTATTGTCTGAAATTTTTTGAAAGTGCAAGAACAATGATTTTTTAGGGTTCTCCATGCGTGACTCTATAAAATTTAAATGGTTTTTTAAATGAAAATTTCAGTTATACTGTATAATTTGTTTTTTTGTTCTGTAAATGCTTTTACATGTTTGTGGTATAAAGAATTGCTTATTATATACGAGGTTTTATGACACCAGTATGGTTCACCACCTTAAATATGTTAAGTTTAGATTGACATTATCCTAAGAAAACAGGTATACATCTACTTTGGTGAATCTAAGCATGCAATTCTGCACTAGTTGATGTCTTTGGATGCCTGATGTAAGACCATTCTTTAGTTTCCGAAGGCTTTGATACCTATGCAGATAGATCGGTTATTGCAACATGTGTGATGTCTCGGGGGTAGCATCATACAATTCTTAGTGGGATTGACTATAAGGTAAGCATTGCTGGTTCATCTCGACTGGGCAAAACTTGATCAGTGCAAAAAAGGCACAAAAAGGGGCTAAAAATAGACCAGTGCAAAAAAAAGCACAAAAACAAATAAGTGCATTGCACTATAAACTGTATACAATAAGTGCAAAAGCACAATAAAAAATCGAGAATACATTGACTTGCACCTTAGAAAGTACAACCACTAAGGAGACCCATGATGGCTAAACCCCTTTGAAGCTTCCTCGTCTGACAATGTAAACAAATCCGGCGCTTGGTTACAAGTCCTCGTGTTAACTGAAGCTTTCCGCGTCTCATAAGTTTAAAACATTACTGTGCAGAAAAACCAGGTTTTGGTTACCAAGTATATGTACCCTGCTGATTAGCATAACTGTTAACAATAATCTCATGTATAAGGTAGGCAGTAACCTACTTGTGTTTTTAGAATCTCATATGTAATCTGCATTTTCTTTATCCCAACTTACATGTACAAGTATTGATATCACGACATAAAAATCAAGTTAATTTTCAGCATAACTGTTGTTAATATATTTTTTTGGGGGGGTGGGGGACAAGGGTAACTCCGCCTATGTCACTACCTGACACAGCCGGTCCCAAGCCCGGATAAAGGAGGAGGGCAGAGGGTTCTTTATTTCTTATTGCATTAGCTATATTTTACGGACAATTCACTTGGTGTCCCAGACATTAAAATGTCTGATCTTCCTTTTGACAGTGTGCTTAACAATTTCATAGTTGGAACTTGGAAGAGCTTCATAATAAGACTACCAATGTTTTCGGTAGCTTACCAAAAATTGAGAAGTTGTATATTGCATTAAAATTTATTCGGGTAATTTTCAGATCTCTTTACATTGTCCTTTTCAACTTGGCACAATGCATCAATGTCTAATTGTTTGTGCTCTTTGTGTGCAACATGTTTCAAAGTATTTGGCTGCAGGACGTTTTCTGGAAACTCTTTCTAAACCGTTGCCTTCTCCTAAAGACTCTGAATATCTCTGACATACGTTTTGATAAGTTGTCTGAGGTTTCTTGTTTGCTGTGCTTAATTCGGAGTGCTCTCAACTTGTGCAAACTAAATATTGTGGTGAGTCATGCACCATCACTTCATCTTATTCTGTGTCACTACAACTTAGCTACTGTTTGTCATTTTTATAACATTTTCTCTATATTCGGCTGTGTGTTTAGTTGAAGGTGATCTCAACAAATATCGGATAAAAGATTCTGGAGACTGTACCCTGGATCATCTTGAAATTGTCACCTTTAGTAACTTTAGAGGTCTTAGAGCCGAGTTAGAGCTAGTCAAGTTTCTGCTTGCCCGCTCTCCATTGCTGAAAAAAATGCTCATTCACTACAGTGTATTCATTAAAATAAACAATGAAATTACTCATGATAATAGGAAGGAGAGAATATTGGACCCCAGAGATTATGAAGCAATACACTGATAATAAACAATGAAAGTTTAGGCCTTAATTCTGGGCTGATGAGCCTTTCAGTTTGATAGTTGAAGATCATATAATGCTGAAATTCTTCATCATAATGGGAAGGAGAGAATATTGGACCCCAGAGATTTAGTTCAAGTGAATCTAATTGACTTGCTCGCTCCCACATATCGAACAATGGAGAATCCCAAGTGATATATTGACTAGGATTTTCTGTGATCATGTATGCCTATGTTTTCCCACTCATTAAATGCACATACTACCAACCTTTGGGCATCTCCTTCTGTTTTAAAATAAAACTAACTCATAAGCTTAGACTCTGATCTTTAAAAAAAAGGATAAAAACGTTTAAAAAAAAGAAACGGGATAGACATACATGCTCAACATCAGATAGCATATTCAGAGAAAGTACTCAGACTCACTAAGTTATCACTTTATTTGTCCTATTGCATCAAATACAACTCCACACATTTGTTTTGGATCGGGACTGATGTAAACATGGACCTCGTCGTTGATTATACTTGTCTTTGCATGGTCTGTTATTTCCTCCCATTTCATGGGGCCAACTTTAGTATCTGCAGTCTGCACATGAATTTTGCGATCATAGCAAACATCACATAATTATGTTATCTGTTGTGATCGGTTTTTTTACTAATTGTAGTACATGTCCTGTTCTGTAATATTCTAAAAAGGAACATATTAGGGAAGATATTGTACTTCCACTAAAACTTCATTTAAGGCACTTCATAGAACTTTTGCCTAAATAAAAGATGACAAATAAATATAAGGGAAATTCTCAATGGTACCCTTATTCATGTATAATGAGAGTAAATAAATCTAAACTAATTAAATTATAAAATTTGAAAAAGCTTTAAAATATACACTGAGAAGGAGCTGAAATAAAATAGGAGATGATGTCATGCCCTAGAAGATCCCCACAGTTTTCATGCCTTGAACCTTCTGATGTTTTCTTTTCTCTCTGCCAATATGTTTAAGTTATTGCTGTCAAAGAAATGTGGTTTCACTTGTAACCAGCTGCTGGAATTTAATTTGGCGGACTGACAGCCATTATTCAATATTGAGTCAGAAGTTTAATTGAAGTGATTATGAACTTATGTGGTGCTGACATGTTACGCGATAATCTTTAAGGTCAATGGATTCTGTCTCTGCTGGTTCAATTGTAGTTCGTGGAAAACTATCCACAGTTCTTGCGTCAAGGAATATCTCCAAATTCTCGTCCAACCTGAATTTTGTGTGTGAGAAAAATTATGAATGTTGCAGATGCCTTATTTGAGCTTCAGTGTACTATTACCCTTATTTGAGCTTCAGTGTACTATTACCCTGAAGTACGGAAGAAGTCTTCTGAATTTCAGTTGATTGCCTCATAACCAGCACAATCACCCTTAAGGACCAGTATCTCAACCTCTATGGCAGCTTCAGGTCCATTTCTTAAAACCTCTCCAGTTAGGCTATCAAGTATCAAGTAAAGCTAACTTGATAGAGTTACCTCTTTCTCCTTTGATTTACAGATAGTGAGGACTGGGGAACTGACCTTTTGCAATAACTTGGACGCAATATTTAGTACGAAGGCATATGTGCGTGAATATTTAATTTTTTTAAATTAACCTTGATTAAAATAGTAGGATACTAGTCCACAGCAGGTATGTGATGCAGGGGATTAGCTTTCTCCAATATCTTGTTTGTCTGGATTCAAACACATCATGAATGGGTATCAGGCTGCTAAAGTGATTCTCATAATATGCAAAACAATTTATATGAAATACTTGAGTTTCAAATAGCAATAGCGATATTAAGTTGTAGATAAAGTATGATCAGTGATGACAAAGTAATTCAATCGATCTGAAACTCGAAATTTTACATTTATCAAATCTGATTTCTTGAATTTATATATAGGTTTAAATTTTAAATCCGAATTTTTTGAATATGAATTTAAAGTATATTTACCTGAAACCGGATACGAAATACCAAGTCCAAAACCCCATCCAAACCCGAAATCTGGAAAAATTAACTAATAACAAAAGTCAATTAAAATATAATAATTGTATAACCTTAACGTCTGCTAAGGTGAACAAGTATTTTTTAGTGGTAAACCTAGTTAATGCGGTATTAATTGGGCTGATTATCAAAATATTAGTTACACTTATTTAAACACAATCGATGTTGTTCGGGTGGAATGGTTAAAGAGTTCACACTAAAATTATTATCCCTTTAGTGGTCAAGGTGGCGTGTTTGATTCAAGATGTTTGCAATATTAATATTATAAATATTTTCATATTTCTTGTTAAGATTTCAAATTTCTGGTATTTTGATATTCAATCAGAAAAAAATCATATTTGGGGTATACAGAAATTTGATATGAAATTTTGGGAATTCATGTATTCATTTTTGGTATTTTCCAGGGTTCGGATATAAATAGTTAACTGTGTTCGAATATAGACGTAGGGTATATTTTTTGATATATTTATTCAATAATAATAATTGTTATTAGACTATAACAATGCTAAATTATGTTCAATTTCACTCTATTATCTGAATTTGAGCATAGAAGAAGAGCCTTATAGAAGGGCTTAAAATTGCTACATTAATTTAAGAAAAATATAAATATTTTAAATTTTATCTTCAGAATTCATGCCAACAAAACAATTTAAAAGAATAGGAAACTAAAAAAATTCTCAAAACAAAGCAAAAGAGTGAATTCATATACAAAATTTACCTCTGATTCCAACTTTACAAAATTATCCACATTTGCTAAATTCGTTTTGATGCAGACTTAAAAAAATCGCCCCGATTTAAATTTAAGAGTGAATTACAGTTCATATTTTTTAAATTACTTAACATTGACCCAAAATCAATATTATGTACCAAATTTTTTCAAATTATAATTTGCATTCATGTGCTTTCGTTGCCTGAACAAGAGAGAGATACAGCTTCATCAAAAAGATGTGGGGTATCTCTTTTGATATGATTACTCGATATTAATCATTAAATATTGTTATTAGACCATAAAAACGTTAAATTGTGTTCAGTTTCACCATATTAATTGAATTTGAGTAATGATGAACATTACTTATAGAAGGACTTACAATTGTTGCGTTAAATTAAAAAGAAATACAAAATTTTAAACTTTTCAACTTCGAAACCAATGCCAATAAAACAATTTAAAAGAATAGGAAATAAGAATGTTCTCAAACTAAAACAAAAAAACTAAACCTAAATCCATAAAAAATATTCCATACACAAAATTTGCCTCTGATTCTAACTCTACAAAATCATCCACACATGCTAAGCTCATTTTGACGAAGACTTAACAAAATTTAACACCACCACTTTTTAGTTTACAAGTTTACAAGTTCCCCACCATACAACAACACCACTTTTTATTTTACAAGCAACCAGTTTCGCCTGTCTATATTCATCAATATGTGTAAATGAAAGAAACGATCAACATACGAAATCCAGAGCAAGAAATTGTTTTTGTTGGCTCTAGTACTTCTGACCTCCGTATATTGTTGAAACACCATTTTTAATCTTGTCATAAACCATCTAAACTCTTCAGTTGTCCGTGTATTAGCAGCCTCACGATCACCATAATTAGAACCTCTGATTGTGCCTCTCTCGGTCATCGTTGAACGAGATAAAATTCTTGCTCTGATACCACTTGAGGCAGAACGAAAGCGAAGGAAAAAGAAACACTAGTCCTCGTAAGGACTCTCAAATGAGAAATCTTGAAACACTTTGAATCTACAAGACAAACCTCGAATTCACGATTAAGAATTCTTGAATCCACAAGAAGATAAAGAGAAAACTCTTAGTATTTTTATTCAATAAAAGATAGATAATCAGTTACATAATAGCATAGTTTATATAGAGATAATAAACCCTAAAACAAAAAAAATTAGTTATAATTAAAATAAAATATTAGATATAAGTACAATGATCATGCATATTTGAGTATGATCATGCACTATGTATCCAGATCAGGCGCGCCGCTACTGTCCCTTCGGCATGATCATGCAGCTTGTCAGAGTGATCATGTCCCTTGGCTACCAGAAACCTATGCAATTTTTTCATGATCATGTAGCTCGTAAGTATGATCATGTTGTTGTCCTCACTTAATTCTTTACAAATCTATTTTGTTAAATTTCACTTCAAAATCTCGGGACTCTTGTCCTACATCACAAGACGTATGACGAGGCAACATGTGGGGAGATATGTATTTTAAAGATAATTTTAAGGGATTGGTTCAAGTGAACACAAAACATGATCCAAACAATTTCTTTAGGCATGACTAGAGCATTCTTATTTTTCGGGAAATGTCGTCACTTGGAATACATGATCATATATCGCAACTTCATTTGTCACATGAAACCGATTGTTGAAAGCCTGCATTGCTTGTCTGGTTTAAAACCATAATAATCATAGAATGATAGAAGAACATAAAAATCTACATATATGGGAAACCAGATAATCATGCATTGTCCATGCCTTGTTTGTGAAACTGAGATTGGTGTAACTAAAATACAAGCAAGCCCTACCTATCTAATATATGCACAGGTGCTAACCACCGGTCTCTTTCTCACTCAAACTTGCTTAATTTGTCCTTTCAAGGCATACCAACAAACTTTAACTAACAAACAACAAATTTTATAATGCATTAGATATAAATTATTAAAGACTTGTTACCTGAATATACTTTGACGCGATATGTGCACACCCTATTACTTTTTGTAGTTGCACTAATTATATCTTGTTTTCTGAGCAAAGCATGCCCAACCTAAAATATAACTAAAATAAATGTTTAATCTTCGACAAAAAAAAGTAATGACGCAGCACGAATGTGTAAAAAATGCAAGCGATTATTCTCGTTATGATTCGTACACAAAAAATTCATTAATACCTTTAATCCACAAAAAAATTTGAAATCTACAAGGGTTTCTTGAATACACAAGAAAAAAAGAAGAGAAAACTCTTAAAAGTTTAATTTCAATAAAATATATCATTCATTATATTATGATGTTGTTTACATAATAGAGATTGATAACTCTAAAATAAAATAAATGCTAAATAGAAATAAAATATTAATTGTAATGCAGAAACTCTACATCCTTCTAAAAAAGCTTATGATATAAAATCTCAATTTAACGTGATCAATCATACTTAGTAGCGTGATCATAGATCAGTTGTCTTTAATCTTCTCGCGTTTCATGATACCCTCGATATGTACCGAAAATACTCTTACATCAAGTAAAGAAAATTATGGGGAAAATGTAAATACCAAGCATGCGTCAATACTTCTCGTGTTTGTCTGCTTGTCGAACACCTAAAATTCTTAAGAATATCATTTTTCCACTTAATAATTATATTTTCGCTAAAAGACGCCTCATATTTATTGAAGTTAATTTTTTGTCCATAAATTAGCAATTTTGGAGCATTTATGTAGATAAGGGAGTGGCAGTTGGGAAACTCTAGGGAATCCTCACTTGTCTGTTTAGTCATTTGTTTTTCCATATTTTCTTGTCATGAATGTATTTATTAGTTGTTGTCAGCGATAGTGAATATGAAAAAGCCTCTACATGTAAAAAGAATAGCTATATTAAATTGGATCACCTTGGCGAAGAGCTCGAGATGGAATAACACAACCTCCAACTCCACCCTTTCATTTGAAAACATATGATACACCACTCATTGTCCATAATTCGCCTCACTCGATTGCAATCAAAACCCATTTCTCGCTCGCTCTACGAATATCCATTCTCTAATTATATACTTTGCTCATATCAAATTTGAACGCCATTGTGCCAATCCGAACTTCTCTCTTCCTTTTCATTGCGTGAAATAGTTCAAAGACGACAAGAGCATTGTATCTAATTAATCTTTCAAGTATAAAAATACTTTGACGATGAGAAATGAGATCATGTAAAAGCATTTTAAGGCGATTCACCATCGCTTTAGGCGCCAACTTATAAACCACGGTACACAATCATACGAGCTTGAGGTCACTCATTTTCTTTCGTTCATTGCATTTGGAAATTAAGACAATATAATTCTTATTAATATCTTTCAAGTCGACACGACCATGCCACCAATTTTGGATAAAACCAACTACATTTGACCTTACAATTTGCCAAAAAACTCCCGAAACTTTGTTTGGATGCATCTTATTTAACGTTTGGCAACTCATTAATGGTATCTAACACATCAAAGACTTCATTTATTTTATTAGAAATTGTACATGAAAAGTCTTAAAGAGTATTATCAAAGTGAAAAGATTTGCTGTAAGTAAGAGATTCTCAAAATAATCAATAATGCTTTTTTCAAATCTCTCTCATTATTCTTCCATCTACCAGTAATATCCATCTGACTCGTAATAAAATTTCTCTCATTCTGGAATTAGGTTTATGTTGAAAGTATAATGTGTTTTGTCTCCATCCCTTATGCACGAGCTCCTGCAATGATAGCAAGATTTTTCTCTTATTGTTGCAGTTCGTCTAGTTTTTCTACGAGAATTTTATATTTTTCATCAAAACTGCATATGGATTTTATTGTTACCATACCCGAAGTTCTGTCTTAGCATCTATCAAAGTGTCTGATACTAGGGATAATGAAATCGAAACCCAATTTGAACAAAAAAAATAATCGAAACTGAATTTGAAATCGTTAAAAATCGTCCACATTCAAATTGTCTAAACCCAACTTAAAATTAAGATTGAAACCGATTTTTCAGTTCCGGTTATAGGTTGGAACCGAATTGTGAAAAATCATATCGACCCATTAATTAATTTAAATAATTAAGAGTTAGATATGTTTTATATCAATTTTTAAAATAATATATATATAAATACACATAGAATAAGTATTGATGCAATTTCTTCAATTTTACTACTTAATATTAATTTTAGCAGTCTCTCTCTCGGACCACAATATAATGGGAGAACAAAAGCCGTAAAATGTTAAACCTATGTCATTTTAAAATTCTAATAAATGGTTTAACCTAATTTCTATCGCAACATTATCTTATTCATAATCTTAATATTTTTTTGTACCAGAAAATTATGATTTCAATTTTAATTCAATATTATATTAGACTTAACTAATCAATTCTTAATTAAATTACTGTATAGGATGTACGCGTAATAAATACAACTTCAAGACACGTCATTATATAAAGTTGTAAAAGCGACTCCACACAAGTCTTTCTATAAATTATTTTTTGATGAATTTATGTTGACATATCAATAATTATGTTCACTTTATACCAGTTAATTTAATTTATTTGAAACAAAATTTGTAAAATAGTAACTTCAAATTCCTTTTACAATTTTTATAATAAGATGTAAATTTATTTTTAATTTAATATTTTTATACCACTTAAAATATAATTACTAGGAATACATGTGAATTGACAATTATTCACGACTAAATCACTATAAATTGCTTATGAACATGAAAGTCTAAATGATTTAAACTCTATTAAAAAAAGGCTAAGAATCAAAATGATGATTTTTTTTGGAAGAGAACAATTAATTAATATAAAACCACATGACATCTTATCAAATTGAATAAAAATGTAATAAAAGAAATTAAATCATAATATTTTTTGTTCAAACCACATTATTTACCAAATGTTCAAGTTTAGCACATTAGACACTAATATTGTTTTTTTAGAGAGATAATTAAATAATTTGTAATCATGAATAATAAATGGGTCAACAGATCTTCAATAACTGAAAATAATTTAAATCACATATAATCCGAATCAATAAATATGTAAATTATGAAAATTTACACCTATACTGAACCAAAAATAAAACTTAAGAAAGTACATATGAGAGAGAACAAAACATGAATTTAAAAAAAATTAAATAAATACTAATCTCTCAATTATCTTTATTTTCCCGATCTATCACAAATAGTTATTATTAAAAAATAATCGACTATATATTTAACTTCATCGGGTGCTTAAGCAAAGTAATTAATCGAGGTAACGAAGGGATTAAATGTTTGGTTAGTTTAGTTTTACAATATTAAAAGCAGTACAAAGACATATTTCACAAACAAATTATAAGTTTGGCTTATAAGTCCTTCGTAATATATCGACGAGTGTTTGTTGGCCAACTTATAAGTTAAATTTACAACTTATAAGCTGATGTTAGTAATGACGTACTTTTTGTCAATTTATTTTGATATTTCGCTTTTTTAATAATTTTACTTTTACTTAAATAATTTATATGTATGCATCTATTTATTACTTTGAAGTCACTTATTCATTTTAAATTGTAAATTACTTATTTTAATATTTTTAAAACGGACACAAAATCAGAAAAAGAAGGAATGAAGTCATTTTTTGGCTACTCCCATTTTATTATCATAGTAGAATTGCTCCAAAAAATTTAAAAATATTAATTTCAAATGAAGTGAGAAAATAATTTGAGATTAACTATATATAAAATATGTATTTATTCATACATCAAAAATATAAAATCAAATTTATATGCAATGATTATGTAGTAAAATACCTTATGAAAATTAAATTTGAAAACAAGTGTATTAAAAAACAGATACTTTAATCAATCTTTAAAGCGAACCTTCCTCGTTGTTTAACAGCTTCTTCCTCTGTTGCAATAACGCAGCGATAGACAACAATTATGATATAGCTTTAGCCCCAAGCAATTTGGTAATAAACCAGCTTTAACCGTACGCTAATGAGATTATACCCCCTCTATATATCTTGATTATTCAACCCTAACCAGAAAAAAGCAGAGAGAAACAAACATATTTCACAGAGAGAAAGATATTTGACAATGTCTTCGCGAGCGTTTTCGAAAGCCATAGTTACGAGTGTCGTCATTCTAGAAGACACACAACAACTTTGTTGTTGTAGTATCTGTCTAGATAGTTTCAGTCTAGGGGGGAGTATAGCTCTCCTACCATGCAGACATCTTTTCCACACAGATTGCATTCGTGCTGCCTTTGCACGTGATCATCGATGTCCTTTATGCACACATCTCCACCGCCTAGGTACCATTCTTTTCGCCTTTTTCCTACTCATTACCATCATCCTCGCCTATGTTTTGAGGTAGTTTCTAGTCCTATGGTTTCCATTATTACTAGTATTATTACTAATTTCAAATATTTATTAGTTTACATGTGTATTAATGGTGAAATCTTTTAATCTTAATAACTATTAATATGCCAGTCTTGGGGGTGTCGACTAACTAGAATGAAATTTGATTTTTGACTTTTGAGTCCAAGGTTTTTGAGGTGCTTAGGAGAGGGCGTATTTCTGAGTTTTTTAGGCGTTTAGGAAGAGAGATGCTGTGTTGAGAGTGGGGACGATGAATAACGTAACGGGCTGACCTATTTTCTGAGGTTATTGATGAACTTAATTAAGGAGTGTCTTGGAGGTGTTCTGAAGCACATGCTATATCAGACATAGAGGGAATAAGTTCTCATGTGATTTCGGACTTAGAAGCTTTGTTCTGAGAGTTTTTGAGGTTTTAGGGAGAGGGGGAGAGAGAGAGAGAGAGAGAGGGAGAGAGGGGGAGAGAGAGGGAGAGAGAGGGAGGGAGAGAGAGAGAGAGAGAGAGAGAGAGAGAGAGAGAGAGAGAGCGATCGTAGAAGATACACAGCTTAGTTGTTGTAGCATCTGTCTAGAAAGTTTTGGTCTAGGTGAGAGCATAACTCTGCTACCATGCACGCATCTTTTTCATCAAGATTGTATTCATACCGCCTTTCCCCGTGATCATCGATGTCCTTTGTGTCGTCGTGAGTTTCCTGTCCAGCCACCGCCCAGGAACAATCCTTTTCGTCTTTTTTGTTCTCGTCACCATCACCACCACCACCACCACCACCATCATCACCACCATCATCACCGCTTTATGATGAGAGAACTGTTTCTGGATCAGCCACGTACCGCTGCCAATACCTTTTACCTTCATATTCCAATAATTTGAGGTATTAACTAGTCCTCTGTTTTCTATTTTTCTATTCTGAGTATTATGATTATTATAAAATATTTATATATGGTGAATAACATGTAGTATGTCGTAGTGTTGGAGTCTTAGGGTGTACTTTAGGAACAATGTCGACTAACTAAAACGAAATTTGATTCTTGACTTTGAGTCCATGGTTTTTGAGGTGCTTAGGAGAAAGCGTGCTTTGAGAGTTTTTTAGGCGTTTTGAAGCAGATGCTATGTTGAGAGAGGGGAGGATGAGTAACTTAAGGCGAATGATTTTCTGAGGTTATTGATGGACTTATTGAGGTGAAACTCGAGTGCATTTTGAGGCTAGTAATTAGCTTAAGAAGGATAGTCTTGGAGGTTTTTAGAAAGGATTTGATAGTTTGAGGCTTGAATGGATGAATGACTACTAGTAATCTTGATTTTTGAGTGTTAGTGCGGGAGTTTTGAGGTTTTTAGGAGCATATACGCTATACTGATCAGGGCATTACGGATAGAATAAGGTCTCATGTGATTTTTAACTTAGAAGCTTTGTTCTGAGAGTTTTTGAGGCATGAGAGAGAAAGAGGGAGAGAGAGAGAGAGAGAGATAGGAAGCAGAGATGCTGTGTTGAGAGTGGGGAGGATGAATAAGTTAACAGGCTGAGAGCAATTTTCTGAGGTTATTGATGAACTTAATGAAGGAGTGTCTTGGAGGTGTTCAGGAAACAGATGCTATATCTAAGGTAGAAGGGATGAGTAGAAGTTAAACTCGAGTGCAATTTGAGGCTAGTGATTAGCTTAAGAAGGGATTTGATATTTTGAGGCTTGAATGGATGAATGACTTCGAGTAATCTTGATTTTTGAGTTTTAGCGCTAGAGTTTTGAGGTTTTAAGGAGCATATACGCTAAACTGATCAGGACATTATGGATACAATAAGGTCTTATGTGATTTTTGACTTAGAAGCTTTGTTCTCAGAGTTTTTGAGGCATGAGAGAGAGAGAGAGAGAGTAGGAAGCAGAGATGCTGTGTTGAGATTGGGGAGGATGAATAAGTTAACAGGCTGAGAGCGATTTTCTAAGGTTATTGATGAACATAATTTAGGACTGACTTGAAGGTGTTCTGGAAGCATATGTCATATCTGACGAGAAAGGAATGGATAAGTTAAACTCATGTGCTTTTTGAGGCTAGTACAGATGGGCTTAGTGAGATTTTAGGTTAGCAGATGTGTCTGACAGTACAACGGAGTAGCGCTCAACTAATTTATATAAAAACTTTTTGTCAGTGTTGAAGTTGTGAGAACCATTGTTTAGTACTTTCTACTTGTGTTGCTCTGCAATTTTTTGAAAGTGCAAAAAATGGTTCCCTCGATTCTTCAGACCCTATATAATACACAATCATGTTCAAATGAAAAACATAATAGCTTGGGAATCCATGAAAATCATTGTTAAACACTTTTTGTTTGTATTGCTCTGCAATTTTTTGAAAGTGCAAGAACAATGATTTTTTAGGGTTCTCCATGCGTGACTATAAAATTTTTTTGTTCTGTAAATGCTTCTACATGTTTGTGGTATAAAGAATTGCTTATTATATATGAGGTTTTATGACACCAGTATGGTTCACTGCCTTAAATATGTTAAGTTTAGATTGACATTATCCTAAGAAAACAGGTATACATCTACTTTGGTGAATCTAAGCATGCAATTCTGCACTAGTTGATGTCTTTGGATGCCTGATGTAAGACCATCCTTTAGTTTCCGAAGGCTTTGATATCTATGCAGATCGGTTATTGCAGCATGTGTGATGTCTCGGGGGTAGCATCATACAATCCTTAGTGGGATTGACTATAAGGTAAGCATTGCTGGTTCATCTCGACTGGGCAACACTTGATCAGCGCAAAAAAGGCACAAAAAGGGGCTAAAAATAGACCAGTGCAAAAATAAAGCACAAAAACAAATAAGTGCATTGCACTATAAACTGTATAAAATAAGTGCAAAAGCACAATAAAAAATCGAGAATACTTTGACTTGCACCTTAGAAAGTACAACCACTAAGGAGACCCATGATGGCTAAACCCCTTTGAAGCTTCCTCGTCTGACAATGTAAACAAATCCGGCACTTGGTTACAAGTCCTCGTGTTAACTGAAGCTTTCCGCGTCTCATAAGTTTAAAACATTACTGTCCAGAAAAACCAGGTTTTGGTTACCAAGTATATGTACCCTGCTGATTAGCATAACTGTTAACTATAACCTCATGTATAAGGTAGGCACCTACTTGTGTTTTTAGAATCTCATATGTAATCTGCATTTTCTTTATTCCAACTTACATGTACAAGTATTGATATCAGGACATAAAAATCAAGTTAATTTTCAGCATAACTGTTGTTAATATATTTTTTTGGGGGGTGGGGGACTAGGGTAACTCCGCCTATGTCACTACCTGACACAGCCGGTCCCAAGCCCGGATAAAGGAGGAGGGCAGAGGGTTCTTTATTTCTTATTGCATTAGCTATATTTTACGGACAATTCACTTGGTGTCCCAGACATTAAAATGTCTGATCTTCCTTTTGACAGTGTGCTTAACAATTTCATAGTTGGAACTTGGAAGAGCTTCATAATAAGACTACCAATGTTTTCGGTAGCTTACCGAAAATTGAGAAGTTGTATATTGCATTAAAATTTATTCGGGTAATTTTCAGATCTCTTTACATTGTCCTTTTTAACTTGGCACAATGCATCAATGTCTAATTGTTTGTGCTCTTTGTGTGCAACATGTTTCAAAGTATTTGGCTGCAGGTCGTTTTCTGGAAACTCTTTCTAAACAGTTGCCTTCCCTAAAGACTCTAAATATCTCTGACATACGTTTTGATAAGTTGTCTGAGGTTTCTTGATTGCTGTGCTTAATTCGGAGTGCTCCCAACTTGTGCAAACTAGACTTCATCTTATTCTGTGTCACTACAACTTAGCAACTGTTTGTCATTTTTATAACATTTTCTCTATATTAGGCTGTGTGTTTAGTTGAAGGTGATCTCCAGAAATATCGGATAAAAGATTCTGGAGACTGTACCCTGGATCATCTTGAAATTGTCACCTTTAGTAACTTTAGAGGTCTTAGAGCCGAGTTAGAGCTAGTCAAGTTTCTGCTTGCCCGCTCTCCATTGCTGAAAAAAATGCTCATTCACTACAGTGTATTCATTAAAATAAACAATGAAATTCCTCATGATAATAGGAAGGAGAGAATATTGGACCCCAGAGATTATGAAGCAATACACTGATAAGAAACAATGACAGTTTAGGCCTTAATTCTGGGCTGATGAGCCTTTCAGTTTGATAGTTGAAGATCATATAATGCTGAAATTCCTCTTCATAATAGTTGAAGATCATATAATGCTGACCGCCATTATTCAATATTGTGTCAGAAGTTTAATTGAAGTGATTATGAACTTATGAGGTGCTGACATGTTACGCGATGATCTTTAAGGTCAAAGCATTTTGTCTCTGCTGGTTCAATTGTAGTTCGTGGAAAACTATCCACAGTTCTTGCCTCAAGGAATATCCCCAAATTCTCGTCCAACCTGAATTTTGAGCTTCAGTGTACTATTACCCTGAAGTACGGAAGAAGTCTTCTGAATTTCCGTTGATTGTCTCATAACCAGCACAATCACCCTTAAGGACCAGTATCTCAACCTCTATGGCAGCTTCAGGTCCATTTTTTACAGATAGTGAGGACTGGGGAACTGACCTTTTGCAATAACTTGGACGCAAGCATCCTGGTTCCTAAGCATTCCTTTTTCTACATGAAATGCAGGATGAAAGTGATAAAATATTTAGTACGAAGGCATATGTGCGTGAATATTTAAATTTTTTAAATTAACCTTGATTAAAAAAGTAGGATACTAGTCCACAGCAGGTATGTGATGCAGGGGATTAGCTTTCTACAATATCTTGTTTGCCTCACTTCATGAATGGGATTATCAGGCTGCTAAATTGATTCTCATAATATGCAAAACAATTTATATGAAATACTTGGGTTTCAAATAGCAATAGCGATATTAAGTTGTAGATAAAGTATGATCAGTGATGACAAAGTAATTCAATCGATCTGAAACTCGAAATTTTACATTTACCTTAACGTGTGCTATGGTGAACAAGTATTTTTTAGTGTTAAACCTAGTTAATGCAGTATTAATTGGGCTGATTATCAAAATAATAGTTACACTTATTTAAACACAATCGATGTTGTTCGGGTGGAATGGTTAAAGATTTCACACTAAAATTATTCTCCCTTTAGTGGTCAAGGTGGCGTGTTTGATTCAAGATGTTTGCAATATTAATATTATAAATATTTTCATATTTCTTGTTTAGATTTCAAATTTCGGGTATTTTGATATTCAATCAGAAAGAAAATTCATATTTGGGGTATACACAAATTTGATATGAAATTTTTGGAATTCATATATATTTATTTTTGGTATTTTCCAGTGTTCGGATATAAATAGTTAACTGTGTTCGAATATAGACGTAGGATATCTTTTTTGATATATTTATTCAATAATAATAATTGTTATTAGACTATAACAATGCTAAATTATGTTCAATTTCACTCTATTATCTGAATTTGAGCATAGAAGAAGAGCCTTATAGAAGGGCTTAAAATTGCTACATTAATTTAAGAAAAACATAAATATTTTAAATTTTATCTTTAGAATTCATGCCAACAAAACAATTTAAAAGAATAGGAAACTAACAAAATTCTCAAAACAAAGCAAAAGAGTGAATTCATATACAAATTTTACCTCTGGTTCCAACTTTACAAAATTATCCACATTTGCTAAATACATTTTGATGCCGACTTAAAAAAATTGCCCCGATGTAAATTTAAGAGTGAATTACAGTTCATATTTTTTAAATTACTTAACATTGATCCAAAATCAATATTATGTACCAAATTTTTTCAAATTATAATTTGCATTCATGTGCTTTCGTTGCCTGAACAAGAGAGAGATACAGCTTCATCAAAAAGATGTAGGGTATCTCTTTTGATATGATTACTCGATATTAATCATTAAATATTGTTATTAGACCATAAAAACGTTAAATTGTGTTCAGTTTCACCGTATTAATTGAATTTGAGTAATGAAAAATATTACTTATAGAAGGACTTACAACTTTCGTTGCCTGAACAAGAGAGATACAGCTTCATCAAAAAGATGTAGGGTATCTCTTTTGATATGATTACTCGATATTAATAATAAATTATTGTTATTAGACCATAAAAATGTTAAATTGTGTTCAGTTTCACCGTATTAATTGAATTTGAGTAATGAAGAACATTACTTATAAAAGGACTTACAATTGTTGCGTTAAATTAAAAAAAATACAAAATTTTAAACTTTTCAACTTCGAAACCAATGCCAATAAAACAATTTAAAAGAATAGGAAATAAGAAAGTTCTCAAACTAAAACAAAAAAACTAAACCTAAATCAATAAAAATATTTCATCCACAAAATTTGCCTCTGATTCTAACTCTACAAAATCATCCACACATGCTAAGCTCATTTTGACGAAGACTTAACAAAATTTAACAACACCACTTTTTAGTTTACAAGTTTACAAGTTCCCCACCATACAACAACACCACTTTTTAATTTACAAGCCACCAGTTTTGCCTGTCTATATTCATCAATATGTGTAAATTGAAAGAAACGATTAACATACGAAATCCAGAGCAAGAAATTGTTTTTGTTGGCTCTAGTACTTCTGACCTCCGTATATTGTTGAAACACCATTTTTAATCTTGTCATAAACCGTCTAAACTCTTCAGTTGTCCGTGTATTAGCAGCCTCACGATCACCATCATTAGAACCTCTAATTGTGCCTCTCTCGGTCATCGTTGAACGAGATAAAATTCTTGCTCTGATACCACTTGAGGCAGAACGGAAGCGAAGGAAAAAGAAACACTAGTCCTCGTAAGGACTCTCAAATAAGAAATCCTGAAACACTTTGAATCCACAAGACAAACCTCGAATTCACGAGTAAGAATTCTTGAATCCACAAGAAGATAAAGAGAAAACTCTTAGTATTTTTATTCAATAAAAGATAGATAATCAGTTACATAATAGCATAATTTATATAGGGATAATAAACCCTAAAACAAAAAAAATAAGTTCTAATTAAAATAAAATATTAGATATAAGTACAATGATCATGCATATTTGAGTATGATCATGCACTATGTATCCAGATCAGGCGCGCCGCTACTGTCCCTTCGGCATGATCATGCAGCTTGTCAGCGTGATCATGTCCCTTGGCTACCAGAAACCTATGCTATTTTTTCATGATCATGTAGCTCGTAAGTATGATCATGTTGTTGTCCTCGCTTAATTCTTTACAAATCTATTTTGTTAAATTTCACTTCAAAATCTCGGGACTCTTGTTCTACATCACAAGACATATGACGAGGCAACATGTGGGGAGATATGTATTTTAAAGATAATTTTAAGGGATTGGTTCAAGTGAACACAAAACATGATCCAAACAATTTGTTTAGGCATGACTAGAGCATTCTTATTTTTCGGGAAATGTCGTCACTTGCAATACATGATCATATATCGCAACTTCATTTGTCACATAAAACCATAATAATCATAGAATGATAGAAGAACATAAAAATCTTCAAATATGGTTTCTTAGAAACCAGATAATCCTACATTGTCCATGCCTTGTTTGTGAAACTGAGATTGGTGTAACTAAAATACAAGCAAGCCCTAGCTATCTAATATATGCACAGGTGCTAACCACCGGTCTCTTTCTCACTCAAACTTGCTTAATTTGTCCTTTCAAGGCATACCAACAAACTTTAACTAACAAACAACAAATTTTATAATGCAGTAGATATAAATTATTAAAGACTTGTTACCTGAATATACTTTGACGCGATATGTGCACACCCTATTACTTTTTGTAGTTGCACTAATTATATCTTGTTTTCTGAGCAAAGCATGCTCAACCTAAAATATAAGTAAAATAAATGTTTAATCTTCGACAAAAAAAAATAATGATGCAGCACGAAAGTATAAAAAATGCAAGCGATAATTCTCGTCATGATTCGTACACAAAAAATTCATTAATACCTTTAATCCACAAGAAAAAATTGAAATCTACAAGGGTTTCTTGAATACACAAGAAAACAAATAAGAGAAAACTCTTAAAAGTTTAATTTTAATAAAAGATATCATTCATTATATTATGATGTTGTTTAAATAAAAGAGATTGATAACTCTAAAATAAAATAAATGCTAAATAAAAATAAAATATTAATTGCAATGCAAAATCTCTACATCCTTCTAAAAAAGCTTATGATATAAATTCTCAATTTAAAATGATCAATCATACTTAGTAGCGCGATCATACAGTACTCAGTTGTCTTTAATCTTCTCGCGTTTCATGATACCCTCGATATGTACCAAAAATACCAAAAATACTCTTACATCAAGTAAAGAAAATTATGAGGAAAATGTAAATATCAAGCACGCGTCAATACTTCTCGTGTTTGTCTGCTTGTCGAACACCTAAAATTCTTAAGGATATCATTTTTTCACTTAATAATAACATTTTCGCTAAAAGACGCCTCATATTTATTGAAGTTAATTTTTTGTACATAAATTAGCAATTTTGGAGCATTTATGTAGAAAAGGGAGTGGTAGTTGGGAAACTCTAGGGAATCCTCACTTGTCTGTTTAGTCATTTGTTTTTTCATATTTTCTTGTCATGAATGTATTTATTAGTTGTTGTCAGCGATAGTGAAGATGAAAAAGCCTCTACACATAAAAAGAATAGCTATAATTAAATTGGATCACCTTGGCGAAGACCTCGAGATGGAATAACACAACCTCCAACTCCACCCTTTCATTTGAAAACATATGATACACCACTCACGGTCCATAATTCGCCTCACTCGATTGCAATCAAAACCCATTTCTCACTCGCTCTACGAATATCCATTCTCTAATTATATACTTTGCTCATATCAAATTTGAACGCCATTGTGCCAACCGAACTTCTCTCTTCCTTTTCATTGCGTGAAATAGTTCAAAGGCGACGAGCATTGTATCTAATTAATCTTTCAAGGATAAAAATACTTTGACGATGAGAAATGAGATCATGTAAAAGCATTTTAAGGCGATTCACCATCGCTTTAGGCGCCAACTTATAAATCATGGTACACAATCATACGAGTTTGAGGTCACTCATTTCCTTTCGTTCATTGCATTTGGAAATTAAGATAATATAAGTCTTATTAATATCTTTCAAGTCGACACGGCCACGCCACCAATTTTGGATAAAACCAACTACATTTGACCTTACAATTTTCCAAAAAACTCCCGAAACTTGGTTTGGATGCATCTTATTTAACGTTTGACAACCTCATTAATGGTCTCTAACGCATCAAATACTTCATTTATTTTATTAGAAATTGTACATGAAACGCCTTAAAGAGAATTATCAAAGTCCAAAGATTTGCTGTAAGTAAAAGATTCTCAAAATAATCAGTAATGCTTTTTTCAAATCTCTCTCATTATTCTTCCATCTACCAGTAATATCCATCTGACTCGTAATAAAATTTCTCTCATTCTGGTATTTTGAAAGTATGATGTGTTTTGCCTCCATCCCTTATGCACGAGCTCGTGCAATGATAGCAAGATTTTTCTCTTATTCTTGCAGTTGGTCTAGTTTTTCTACGAGAATTTTATATTTTTCTTCAAAACAACATATGGGTTTTATTGTTACCATACCCGAAATTCTGTCTTACCATCCATCAAAGTGTCTGATACTAATCAAAACCCAATTTGAACCAAAAAAAATAATCAAAACTGAATTTGAAATCGTTAAAAACCGTCCACATTCAAATTGTCTAAACACGACTTAAAATTGAGATTGAAACCGATTTTTCAGTTCCGGTTATAGGTTGGAACCGAATTGTGAAAAATCATATCGACCCATTAATTAATTTAAATAATTAACAATTACATATGTTTTATAACAATTTTTAAAATAATATATTTATAAATATACATAGAATAAGTATTGATGCAATTTCTTCAACTTTACTACTTAATATTAATTTTAGCAGTCTCTCTCTCGGACCACAATAGAATGAGAGAACAAAAGCCGTAAAATGTTAAACCTATTTTATTTTAAAATTCTAATAAATGGTTTAACCTAATTTCTATCGCAACATTATCTTATTCATAATCTTAATATTTTTTGGTACCAGAAAATTATGATTTCAATTTTAATTCAATATTATATTAGACTTAACTAATCAATTCTTAATTAAATAATTGTATAGGATGTACGCCTAATAAATACAACTTCAAGACACGTCATTATATAAAGTTGTAAAAGCGACTCCACACAAGTCTTTCCATAAATTATTTTTTGATGAATTTATGTTGACATATCAATAATTATGGACACTTTATACCAGTTAATTTAATTTATTTGAAACAAAATTTCTAAAATAGTATCTTCAAATTCCTTTTATAATTTTTATAATAAGATGTAAATTTATTATTAATTTAATATTTTTATACCACTTAAAATATAATTACTAGTTATACATGTGAATTGACAATTATTCACGACTGAATCACAATAAATTGCTTATGAACATGAAAGTTGAAATGATTTAAACTCTATTAAAAAAAGGCTAAAAATCAAAATGATGATTTTTTTTGGAAGAGAACAATTAATTAATATAAAATCACATGACATCTTATCAAATTGAACAAAAATGTAATAAAAGAAATTAAATCATAATTTTTTTTGTTCAAACCACATTATTTACCAAATGTTCAAGTTTAGCACATCAGACACTAATATTGTTTTTTTTAGAGAGATAGTTAAATAATTTGTAATCATGAATAATAAATGGGTCAACAGATCTTCTAAAATAATTTAAATCACATATAATCCGAACCAATAAATATATAAATTATGAAAATTTACACCTATACTGAACCAAAAATAAAAATTCTAGATACTGAACCAAACATGCAACCGCTAAAAAAGTACATATGAGAGAGAACAAAACATGGATTAAAAAAAAATTAAATAAATACTAAGCTCTCAATTATCTTTATTTTCCCGATCTATCACAAATAGTTATTATTAAAAAATAATCGACTATATATTTAACTTCATCGCGTGCTTAAGCAAAGTAATTTATAGTCCTATGGTTTCTAGTCCTATGGTTTCCATTATTACTAGTATTATTACTAATTTCAAATATTTATTAGTTTACATATTAATTAAAGGTAAGATCTTCTAATCTTATGCTGATAACAAGTAATATGTCCTAGTGTTGGAGTCCTGGGGATGTACTTTAGGAGCAAGGTCGACTAACTAGAGGGAAATTTGATTTTTGACTTTTGAGTCCAAGGTTTTTGAGGTGCTTAGGAGAGGGCGTATTTCTTAGTTTTTTAGGCGTTTAGGAAGAGAGATGCTGTGTTGAGAGTGGGGAGTATGAATAAGTTAACTGGCTGAGAGCGATTTTCTGAGGTTATTTATGAACTTATTTAAGGAGTGTCTTGGAGGTATTCTGAAGCACATGCTATATCAGACATAGAGGGAATATGTAACTTGAACTCGAGGTTTTTGAGGCTAGTACCGATGAACTTAAGAAGAATAATCTTGGATGTGTTTAGAAAGGAGATGATGCATTGAGGCTTTAATGGATATACACTATACTGATCAGGACATTATGGATAGAATAAGTTCTCATGTGATTTCGGACTTAGAAGCTTTGTTCTGAGAGTTTTTGAGGCTTTAGGGAGTGGGAGAGAGAGAGAGAGAGAGAGAGAGAGTGAGAGAGGGAGAGGGAGAGAGAGAGAGAGAGAGAGAGAGGCAGAGATGCTGTGTTGAGAGTGGGGAGTATGAATAAGTTAACGGGCTGAGAGCGATTTTCTGAGGTTATTTATGAACTTATTTAAGGAGTGTCTTGGAGGTGTTCTGAAGCACATGCTATTTCAGACATAGAGGGAATATGTAGGTTGAACTCCAGATTTTTGAGGCTAGTACCGATGAACTTAAGAAGGATAATCTTGGATGTGTTTAGAAAGGAGATGATACATTGAGGCTTTAATGGATATACACTATACTGATCAGGACATTATGGAGAGAATAAGTTCTCATGTGATTTCGGACTTAGAAGCTTTGTTCTGACAGTTTTTGAGGCTTTAGGGAGTGGGAGAGAGAGAGAGAGAGAGAGAGAGAGTGAGAGAGGGAGAGTGAGAGAGAGAGAGAGAGAGGCAGAGATACTGTGTTGAGAGTGGGGAGTATGAATAAGTTAACGGGCTGAGAGCGATTTTTTGAGGTTATTTATGAACTTATTTAAGGAGTGTCGTGGAGGTGTTCAGAAGCACATCCTATTTCAGACATAGAGGGAATATGTAGGTTGAACTCGAGATTTTTGAGGCTAGTACCGATGAACTTAAGAAGGATAATCTTGGATGTGTTTAGAAAGGAGATGATACATTGAGGCTTTAATAGATATACGCTATACTGATTAGGACATTATGGATAGAATAAGTTCTCATGTGATTTCGGACTTAGAAGCTTTGTTCTGAGAGTTTTTGAGGCTTTAGGGAGAGGGGGAGAGAGAGAGAGAGAGGGAGAGAGGGAGGGAGAGAGAGAGAGAGAGAGAGGCAGAGAGAGGCAGAGATGCTGTGTTGACAGTGTGGAGTATGGATAAGTTAACGGGCTGAGAGCGATTTTCTGAGGTTATTTATGAACTTATTTAAGGAGTTTCTTGGAGGTGTTCTGGAAGCATATGATATGTCAGATGTAGAGGAGATGAGTAAGTTAAACTCGAGTAATTTTTGAGGTACCGATGAACTCAAGAAGGATAGTCTTGGATGTGTTTAGAAAGGAGATGATACGTTGAGGCTTTAATGGATATACACTATACTGATCAGGACATTATGGATAGAATAAGTTCTCATGTGATTTTTTAGAAGCTTTGTTCTAAGATTTTGAGGCATCAGAGAGAGAGAAAGAGAGAGAGAGAGAGAGAGAGAGAGAGAGAGAGAGAGAGAGAAGCAGAGATGCTTAGGAGAGGGTGTATTTGTGAGTTTTTTAGGCGTTTAGGAAGAGAGATGCTGTGTTGAGAGTGGGGACAATCAATAACTTAACGGCTGAGCGATTTCCTGAGGTTATTGATGAAATTAATTAAGGAGTGTCTTGGAGGTGTTCTAGAAGCACATGCTATGTCAGACGTAGAGGAGATGAGTAAGTTAAACTCGAGTGATTTTTGAGGCTAGTACCGATGAACTTAAGAAGGATAGTCTTGGATGTGTTTAGAAAGGAGATGATACGTTGAGGCTTTAATGGATGAATAACTTCGAGTACATCTTGATTTTTGACTTCTAGTGTGAGAGTATTGAGGTTTTTAGAAGCATATACACTATACTGATCAGGACATTATGGATAGAATAAGGTGGTATGTGATTTTTGACTTAGAATCTTTGTTCTGAGAGTTTTTGAGGCATTAGAGAGAGAGAGAGAGACCCATGATACCCTATAAACTGTATACAATAAGTGCAAAAGCACAATAAAAAATCGAGAATACTTTGTCATGCATCTTAGAAAGTACAACCACTAAGGAGACCCATGATGGCTAAACCCCTTTGAAGCTTCCTCGTCTGACAATGTAAACAAATCCGGCGCTTGGTTACAAGTCCTGGTTTAAAGTGAAGCTTTCTGCGTCTCATAAGTCTAAAACATGTGCAGAAAAACCAGGTTTTGGTTACCTAGTACATGTACCCTGCTGATTAGCAAAACTGTTAACAATAACGACATGTATAAGGCAGCCAGTAACCTACTTGTGTTTTTAGAATCTTATATGTAATCTGCATTTTCTTTATCCCAACTTACATGTACAAGTATTGATATCAGGACATAAAAATCAAGTTGATTTCCAACATAACTGTTGTTAATCTATTTCTTTTGGGGGGGGGTGGGGGCTAGGGTAACTCCGCCTATGTCACTACACTGACACAGCCGCTCCCAAGCTCGGATAAAGGAGGAGGGTAACCTGGTGGCTTCTTAATTTAATGGCACAACTGCACAAGGTTCATGGGGTCTCAGATGATCTCGTGCATTCAACTTATAAGTCTAATTGTTATTTTGATATTCGAATGTTTAGTTTTTTATTATAAGGGATTGATAAATTGAACAAAATAACTGCAGTTTATATTCTTTGAATTCATGAGGCAATGGCTCCTTTATTTGGTTAAGATAGATACCAAATACACTTTACTCTTACAAAAATTAGTTCAAGCTTCAAATGAATACTTAAAAAAACAAGCCTTGCAAAAAACTTTATTCTTTCTCATTAAATTCATACAAGGGGTTCTCCACATTTCACTTTACAGTTTTACAAGCTATCTGACATATCAGGCATCGAGCAGAGCTAAAATTATATATGTTTCTTGCTAAAATTCTGGACATGTCATGAAATATTCTGTCTTTAGTTAAAATCATGTATGTTCCTTATCATGAACCACCTTGAAATACAAATAATAAACCATGACAGTTTAGGCTTTAGTTCTGGGCTCAGCCTTTCAGGTTGACTGTCGGAGTTCAAAAACATCAGAATTTCCTCATCAAAATGGAGAGGAGAGTATATTGGACCGCAGAGACCTTGTTTAAAAGAACCTAATTGACTTGATCCCCAATGCAATTGATAGACATACGACTATCATATAATGGGATACCTGCTTGCTCACATGTATCCAACAACAGAAAATCCCAGCTGTTAATTGACTAAGATTTTCTGATAATCTAAGATTGTTGACCGAAGAAAGCGTTCAATGAGAGAGTTCAGATCATTATACCTTATATGTGCTCAAATTTTCCCTCTGATCAAGCTCAGTAACCTACTTGTGTTTAAAGAATCTTATATGTAATCTGCATTTTCTTTATCCCAACTTACTTATACAAGTATTGATATCAGGACATGAAATTAAGTTAATTTTCAGCATAACTGGTGTTTATCTATTTATTTGGGGAGGGAGGGGGAGTAGGGTAACTCTACCTATGTCACAGCACTGACACAGCCGGTCCCAAGCCCGGATAAAGGAGGAGGGTGGAGGGTTCTTATTTTAATTTAAATGTGTGTAAATTAAAACATTACTGTGCAGAAAAACCAGGTTTTGGTTACCAAGTATATGTACCCTGCTGATTAGCATAACTGTTAACAATAACCATATTTATAAGGTAGGCAGTAACCTACTTGTGTTTTTAGAATCTTATATGTAATCTGCATTTTCTTTATCCCAACTTACCTGTACAAGTATTGATATCAGGACATAAAAATCAAGTTAATTTTCAGCATAACTGTTGTTAATCTATTTTTTTGGGGGGTGGGGGACTAGGGTAACTCCGCCTATGTCAAGCCCGGATAAAGGAGGAGGGCAGAGGGTTCTTTATTTCTTATTGCATTAGCTATATTTTACGGACCATTCACTTGGTGTCCCAGACATTAAAATGTCTGATCTTCCTTTTGACAGTGTGCTTAACAATTTCATAGTTGGAACTTGGAAGAGCTTCATAATAAGACTACCAATGTTTTCGGTAGCTTACCAAAAATTGAGAAGTTGTATATTGCATTAAAATTTATTCGGGTAATTTTCAGATCTCTTTACATTGTCCTTTTTAACTTGGCACAATGCATCAATGTCTAATTGTTTGTGCTCTTTGTGTGCAACATGTTTCAAAGTATTTGGCTGCAGGACGTTTTCTGGAAACTCTTTCTAAACTGTTGCCTTCCTTAAAGACTCTAAATATCTCTGACATACGTTTTGATAAGTTGTCTGAGGTTTCTTGATTGCTGTGCTTAATTCGGAGTGCTCCCAACTTGTGCAAACTAGACTTCATCTTATTCTGCGTCACTACAACTTAGCAACTGTTTGTCATTTTTATAACATTTTCTCTATATTAGGCTGTGTGTTTAGTTGAAGGTAATCTCAAGAAATCTCGGATAAAAGATTCTGGAGACTGTACCCTGGATCATCTTGAAATTGTCACCTTTAGTAACTTTAGAGGTCTTAGAGCCGAGTTAGAGCTAGTCAAGTTTCTGCTTGCCCGCTCTCCATTGCTGAAAAAAATGCTCATTCACTACAGTGTATTCATTAAAATAAACAATGAAATTCCTCATGCTAATAGGAAGGAGAGAATATTGGACCCCAGAGATTATGAAGCAATACACTGATAATAAACAATGAAAGTTTAGGCCTTAATTCTGGGCTGATGAGCCTTTCAGTTTGATAGTTGAAGATCATATAATGCTGAAATTCCTCATCATAATAGGAAGGAGAGAATATTGGACCCCAGAGATTTAGTTCAAGTGAATCTAATTGACTTGCTCGCTCCCACATATCGAACAATGGAGAATCCCAAGTGAAAGATTGACTAGGATTTTCTGTCATCATGTATGCCTACGTTTTCCCACTGATTAAATGCACATACTACCAACCTTTGGGCATCTCCTTCTGTTGTAAAATAAAACTAACTCAACAGCTTAGACTCTAATCTTTAAAAAAAAGGATAAAAACGTTTTAAAAAAAAAGAAACGGGATAGACATGCCTGCTCAACATCAGATAGCATATTCAGAGAAAGTACTCAGAATCCCTAAGTTATCGCTTTATTTGTCCTATTGCATCAAATACAACTCCACACATTTGTTTTGGATCGAGACTGATGTAAACATGGACCTCGTCGTTGATTATACTTGTCTTTTTGCCAATTTTAGTATCTGCAGTCTGCACATGAATTTTGCGATCATAGCAAACATCACATAATTATGTTATCTGTTGTGATCGGTTTTTTTAATGGAGTACTCCTTAGTGGATTACTAATTGTAGTACATGTCCTGTTCTGTAATATTCTAAAAAGGAACACATTAGGGAAGATATTATACTTCCACTAAAACTTCATTTAAGGCACTTCATAGAACTTTGCAGTTGATATTGTTCTGCAGGACATCTTTAATGAGTACAATGTGCAGTTGATCAAAAGGAACTCATTGCAGTTGCTTGCACCCCAAACTCCGATACGCTCACTTTTTCCCACACCAGCCTATTTATGCAGCTCCAGAGGTTCCAACAAACCATTAGAATCAGAGCCAACGTATCCCGTGAACAATTTTTTGACAACTGATGAATGGTTTGTGTTACAGTACCCTCATATCCCATCATACTAACCTCTTTTAATCCCACATTTGTCCATACCGCTTCTGTAAACGAATAATCAAATAGGACATGAATTGCATCTTCATTTTTTATTAGGACATTTAATATTAATTTGGACACGCTTCATAACCAGAGCTACAACAGTTGGCAAACGACCACGACATACTCGCCAACTAAAGTTAATCACCTTTCCTGGTAATTCTAATTTCCACATTTTCTTCTAAAAAGATGCATGTATCCATTGATAAACACCTTGCACTGCTCTATAACAACTTTTGACAGAAAATTTACCTAATTTCTCCAAGTGCCAAAGCCACGAGTCTTTCTGGTTTCGAGTTGGAATAGGAATACTTTTGATCAACTGCACATTGTTCTCATTAAAGATGTCCTGCAGCACCTCATCATCCCAGCATTTGCTTCCAGTCTCCATTAAATTAACCACCCGTATATGTTCAAGTTTCTGAGGCATTACAGTAGTCTAATATCCATTATTATTCCACACGTTGGTCTGCTCTCCATCCCCTATCTTTCTCCTACTTTCTTGTCTTACAACCTCCTGTGCTGCAAGAATACTTCGCCACATATATGATGGGTTTGTTCCTAGTTTGGCATGCAAAAAATCACAATAAGGGAAGTATTTTGCTTTCATAATACTTGACACCAATGAAATTCTGATGATTTAGTAGCCTCCAACCTTGCTTTGCTAACATAGCAATGCTAAACTTACTTAATTCTTTAAACCCCAATCCCCCTCCCTCCTTAGCATTGCACATTTTTTCCCAGGACAACCACCTTATTCCCTTGTTCGACCCTCCATTTCCCCACCAGAAAGAGTTCATTTACTTCTGAATTCGATCACATATCTTTTGTGATATTTAAAACAAGATTTTATCCAAAAGTTTAATATTGTCTGTGCTGCAGATTTTAAAAGCACTACTTTACCTCCTCTTGAAATCGATTTATTACTCCATCCTAATAACTTAGAGCTAATACGGTCATTCAGGAATTTAAATGTATTATTCTTCCTTCGTCCAATGCGTATTGGCAACCCCATGTATTTTTCGGGTATTGAAACTTCATCTACTTGCAATATTCCACACAGCTCTCTTCTGTTATACTCGTAGTATTTGGACTAAACACCACATCTGATTTGCCAAATTTTTTTGCTTGTCCAGATTATCTTTCGTATCTCAACAGTATGTTTTTCATAATCAATGCCTTAACTCTTACAGCTCTAAAGAAAAAATAGGAGTCATTCGCAAATAATAAATGTGACACAGGATGTGCCCCTTTAGCAATAGAGCATTCATGCAGTAACCCCATTTCTTCATGTCTACGAAATATAGAACTAAGCCATTCAGCATATAGTATGTACATATAAGGGGATATAGGATTCCCTTGTCTAATCCTCCGTTGTGGTTGCACATCACCAAAAATTTCCCCTTCTCGAATAAAAGTATAAGACACTGTAGTAACCCGAGTTTTCCATATATCAACAAACCCGAATTTCTTCATCATAGCCTCAAGATAGAGACATCAATTTTAAACTCGCTACTTATGCCAGTCTATCATATGCCTTAGAGACATCAATTTTAAACTCGCTACACCATTCTTCCCTTGTCTCTTTCTACTGATGTAGTGATTTAATTCAAAGGCAACTAATGCATTGTCCGTGAGCATACGACCTTCTACAAATGCGCTTTGCTTATCTGATATTAATATAAGCAACATTCTTTCATTCAATTTGCCATAACTTTTGAATAATCAAAACACATTATAAACATTAATACCCAGTGATTTGTCCCGGTGCATCGAGAATGCAGCAATTTTTACCTCCTCCCTTGTAAGTGCTTTAATCAAATTCTCGTTCTGTTTGACTGAAACTTATTGCACCACTTCACGATCAGATAGCATTTCAGACATACCTGAGCTCTTAAATAATTCTGAGAAGTACTCCACAATTATTTTCCGAATCCCCTCATTACTCTCTTGCCATTCTCCATTTAAATCCTTCAGTTTCATAATCTGGTTTTGTTTTTTTTTCTTTCAATGGCATATTTATAAAAAAATCTAGAGTTTTGGTCCCCTTCTCGAAGCCTAAACTACCTCGACCGTTGTTTCCAATACACATCCTGCATCTCTAGTACCCATAAATACCTGTCTCAGCCTCCTCATACTTCTTAATACCATACTCATCTCTTCTTGATATGAATTTCTACATCTCAGTTCTATATTTTTTAAATTTGCACCTGTAACTCCTTAATCTTAGTTCTATATTTTTTAATCTGCACCCGTAACTCCTTCGCTAAGTCTCTACCCCTTCTTCTATTTTCAAACTCACGTATGCCATTTTATCCATGATATTCGTTTCAGGATATTAGGTCCCGAAATATCATAGAAGGGGGGTTGATACGATACTCACTAAATTAAAAAATTCTTTTGAATCTTTTACGGATAAATAATTTAGCGTTCGGTTAGTGGTTCTGTGTTCTTGAGTTGAATAATGTTTATGACATTAATGTAACGAAAACAAGATATTCGGGGAAATATATATTCATATATAAATCCTCGGGGTGTTGCTACACTCCGGTAAATAAATAACCGGATACAATCCAAGAACAAACAATGTTCTTGCTTCTACAAAGATATTATAAATTAAATCCTATACAATGATCTATCTTTTTGTATGCCTAAGGATCTAATTACCGGATAACAATTATAATGCCCCTATTAATATACAAGAGTTAAATCGTGCATTATAACGTTTCTCCGGTGAGAAGTTAAACGAATATTCAATGTGCCTTCTTTATAAATCTTTGCTGCTTGTTTTATCAGCTCTGTTTTGGAGAAGAAGATAAACAGAACAATTGGTTGATTGATTATTATTCTGCTTCTTGAGTGTACACTTATACATCAATTGAAATATGTGGCCAAATGTTAACCACATAAATCAATTGATCAATCAATAAAGATGTTGAGAGTTAACTTGCGTCCATGGATGATTTTCACTTAGAATATTCAAGCATTCCATGTGAGTTGCGACCACAGGGAGTAAAGAAGCTCTTACTTGCGCATACATGAAGTCTATGACAAGTTTGTCTTAAATTTATCTAAGTGGCGACCAATATCACAAGGGGAAGCTAACTTGTGACCTATACCTGTAGTATGGCTAGGTTGCGACCCCAAGAAGTACTAGGAGTGTTACTTGTGACCTGCATTACCAAGGGGAAGGATTTTGCCTTCGTTAATTTGCTGATTGTGCTAAGTTGCGACCTCTACACCCTTGTGTAGGCTAAGTTGCACCCAAGCTCCCCTTGGGAGTGTTAGTTACGACCCTAGCTCCCTTGGGAGTATTAGTCGCGACTACAAGAAACAACAAACATTTATGAGATAGATTCTTTTCCCATTTCTTCCCTGTTGCTCCTACTAGGTCAAAACCTACTCTGGTACTTAGATTTTGAGATATACTTCAAGGTTATTTCTCCTTCTAAGCAATAGAGTGGCTACTACTTTTGTTTTAGAATCTCATATGTAATCTGCATTTTCTTTATCCCAACTTACATGTACAAGTATTGATATCAGGACATAAAAATCAAGTTAATTTTCAGCATAACTGTTGTTAATATATTTTTTTGGGGGGTGGGGGACTAGGGTAACTCCGCCTATGTCACTACCTGACACAGCCGGTCCCAAGCCCGGATAAAGGAGGAGGGCAGAGGGTTCTTTATTTCTTATTGCATTAGCTATATTTTACGGACAATTCACTTGGTGTCCCGGACATTAAAATGTCTGATCTTCCTTTTGACAGTGTGCTTAACAATTTCATAGTTGGAACTTGGAAGAGCTTCGTAATAAGACTACCAATGTTTTCGGTAGCTTACCAAAAATTGAGAAGTTGTATATTGCATTAAAATTTATTCGGGTAATTTTCAGATCTCTTTACATTGTCCTTTTTAACTTGGCACAATGCATCAATGTCTAATTGTTTGTGCTCTTTGTGTGCAACATGTTTCAAAGTATTTGGCTGCAGGACGTTTTCTGGAAACTCTTTCTAAACAGTTGCCTTCCCTAAAGACTCTAAATATCTCTGACACGTTTTGATAAGTTGTCTGAGGTTTCTTGTTTGCTGTGCTTAATTCGGAGTGCTCTCAACTTGTGCAAACTAAATATTGTGGTGAGTCATGCACCATCACTTCATCTTATTCTGTGTCACTACAACTTAGCTACTGTTTGTCATTTTTATAACATTTTCTCTATATTAGGCTGTGTGTTAGTTGAAGGTAATCTCAAGAAATCTCGGATAAAAGATTCTGGAGACTGTACCCTGGATCATCTTGAAATTGTCACCTTTAGTAACTTTAGAGGTCTTAGAGCCGAGTAAGAGCTAGTCAAGTTTCTGCTTGCCCGCTCTCCATTGCTGAAAAAAATGCTCATTCACTACAGTGTATTCAGAGAAAGTACTCAGAATCACCTAGTTATCACTTTTTTGTCCTACTGCATCAAATACAACTCCACACATTTGTTTTGGATCAGAGAAAGTACTCAGAATCACCTAGTTATCACACATTTGTCGTTGATTATACTTGTCTTTGCATGGTCTGTTATTTCCTACCATTTCATGGGGCCAACTTTAGTATCTGCAGTCTGCACATGAATTTTGCGATCATAGCAAACATCACATAATTATGTTATCTGTTGTGATCATAGCAACTCCTTAGTGGATTACTAATTGTAGTACACGTCCTGTTCTGTAATATTCTAAAAAGGAACATATTAGGGAAGATATTGTACTTCCACTAAAACTTCATTTAAGGCACTTCATAGAACTTTTGCCTAAATAAAAGATGACAAATAAATATAAGGAAAATTCTCAATGGTACCCTTATTCATGTATAATGAGAGTAAATAAATCTAAACTAATTAAATTATAAAATTTGAAAATTCTTTAAAATATACAATGAGAAGGAGCTGAAATAAAATAGGAGATGATGTCATGCCCTAGAAGATCCCCACAGTTTTCATGCCTTGAACCTTCTGTTTTCTTTTCTCTCTGCCAATATGTTTAAGCTGCGACAAGATCAAGTATAAAATTATATCTAAAAGTCTAGACCTGACAAACACATCAACTGTCTCAACTCTAAACTGAAGCTTATGTTAAACTTGTGCTTATTGCTGTCAAAGAAATGTGGTATCACTTGTAACCAGCTGCTGGAATTTAATTTGGTGGACTGACCGCCATTATTCAATATTGTGTCAGAAGTTTAATTGAAGTGATTATGAACTTATGAGGTGCTGACATGTTACGCGATGATCTTTAAGGTCAAAGCATTTTGTCTCTGCTGGTTCAATTGTAGTTCGTGGAAAACTATCCACAGTTCTTGCCTCAAGGAATATCCCCAAATTCTCGTCCAACCTGAATTTTGAGCTTCAGTGTACTATTACCCTGAAGTACGGAAGAAGTCTTCTGAATTTCCGTTGATTGTCTCATAACCAGCACAATCACCCTTAAGGACCAGTATCTCAACCTCTATGGCAGCTTCAAGTCCTTTTTTTACAGATAGTGAGGACTGGGGAACTGACCTTTTGCAATAACTTGGACGCAAGCATCGTGGTTCCTAAGCATTCCTTTTTCTACATGAAATGCAGGATGAAAGTGATAAAATATTTAGTACGAAGGCATATGTGCGTGAATATTTAAATTTTTTAAATTAACCTTGATTAAAAAAGTAGGATACTAGTCCACAGCAGGTATGTGATGCAGGGGATTAGCTTTCTGCAATATCTTGTTTGCCTCACTTCATGAATGGGATTATCAGGCTGCTAAAGTGATTCTCATAATATGCAAAACAATTTATATGAAATACTTGGGTTTCAAATAGCAATAGCGATATTAAGTTGTAGATAAAGTATGATCAGTGATGACAAAGTACTTCAATCAATTTGAAACTCGAAATTTTACATTTATCAAATCCCATTTCTTTAATTTATATAGATTTAAATTTTAAATCCGAATTTTTTGAATATGAATTTAAGGTATATTTATCTGAAACCGGATACGAAATACCAAGTCCAAAACCCCATCCAAACCCGAAACCTGGAAAAATTAACATAACAAAAGTCAATGAAATATAATAATTGTATAACCTTAACGTGTGCTAAGGTGAACAAGTATTTTTTAGTGTTAAACCTAGTTAATGCAGTATTAATTGGGCTGATTATCAAAATATTAGTTACACTTATTTAAACACAATCGATGTTGTTCGGGTGGAATGGTTAAAGATTTCACACTAAAATTATTCTCCCTTTAGTGGTCAAGGTGGCGTGTTTGATTCAAGATGTTTGCAATATTAATATTATAAATATTTTCATATTTCTTGTTTAGATTTCAAATTTCGGGTATTTTGATATTCAATCAGAAAGAAAATTCATATTTGGGGTATACACAAATTTGATACGAAATTTTTGGAATTCATATATCATTTTTGGTATTTTCCAGTGTTCGGATATAAATAGTTAACTGTGTTCGAATATAGACATAGGATATCTTTTTTGATATATATTCAATAATAATAATTGTTATTAGACTATAACAATGCTAAATTATGTTCAATTTCACTCTATTATCTGAATTTGAGCATAGAAGAAGAGCCTTATAGAAGGGCTTAAAATTGCTACATTAATTTAAGAAAAACATAAATATTTTAAATTTATCTTCAGAATTCATGCCAACAAAACAATTTAAAAGAATAGGAAACTAACAAAATTCTCAAAACAAAGCAAAAGAGTGAATTCATATACAAATTTTACCTCTGGTTCCAACTTTACAAAATTATCCACATTTGCTAAATTCATTTTGATGCCGACTTAAAAAAATTGCCCCGATGTAAATTTAAGAGTGAATTACAGTTCATATTTTTAAATTACTTAACATTGACCCAAATCAATATTATGTACCAAATTTTTCAAATTATAATTTGCATTCATGTGCTTTCGTTGCCTGAACAAGAGAGAGATACAGCTTCATCAAAAAGATGTAGGGTATCTCTTTGATATGATTACTCGATATTAATCATTAAATATTGTTATTAGACCATAAAAATATTAAATTGTGTTCAGTTTCACCGTATTAATTGAATTTGAGTAATGAAAAATATTACTTTTAGAAGGACTTACAACTTTCGTTGCCTGAACAAGAGAGAGATACATCTTCATCAAAAGATGTAGGGTATCTCTTTTGATATGATTACTCGATATTAATAATTAATTATTGTTATTAGACAATAAAAATGTTAAATTGTGTTCAGTTTCACCGTATTAATTGAATTTGAGTAGTGAAGAACATTACTTATAAAAGGACTTACAATTGTTGCGTTAAATTAAAAAAAATACAAAATTTTAAACTTTTCAACTTTGAAACCAATGCCAATAAAACAATTTAAAAGAATAGGAAATAAGAAAGTTCTCAAACTAAAACAAAAAAACTAAACCTAAATCAATAAAAATTTCATCCACAAAATTTGCCTCTAATTCTAACTCTACAAAATCATCCACACATGCTAAGCTCATTTTGACGAAGACTTAACAAAATTTAACAACACCACTTTTAGTTTACAAGTTTACAAGTTCCCCACCATACACAACACCACTTTTTAATTTACAAGCCACCAGTTTCGCCTGTCTATATTCATCAATATGTGTAAATTGAAAGAAACGATCAACATACGAAATCCAGAGCAAGAAATTGTTTTTGTTGGCTCTAGTACTTCTGACCTCCGTATATTGTTGAAACACCATTTTTAATCTTGTCATAAATCGTCTAAACTCTTCAGTTGTCCGTGTATTAGCAGCACCTCACGATCACCATCATTAGAACCTCTGATTGTGCCTCTCTCGGTCATCGTTGAACGAGATAAAATTCTTGCTCTGATACCACTTGAGGCAGAACGGAAGCGAAGGAAAAAGAAACACTAGTCCTCGTAAGGACTCTCAAATAAGAAATCCTGAAACACTTTGAATCCACAAGACAAACCTCGAATTCACGAGTAAGAATTCTTGAATCCACAAGAAGATAAAGAGAAAACTCTTAGTATTTTTATTCAATAAAAGATATAGATAATCAGTTACATAATAGCATAGTTTATATAGGGATAATAAACCCTAAAACAAAAAAAAAGTTCTAATTAAAATAAAATATTAGATATAAGTACAATGATCATGCATATTTGAGTATGATCATGCACTATGTATCCAGATCAGGCGCGCCGCTACTGTCCCTTCGGCATGATCATGCAGCTTGTCAGCGTGATCATGTCCCTTGGCTACCAGAAACCTATGCTATTTTTCATGATCATGTAGCTCGTAAGTATGATCATGTTGTTGTCCTCGCTTAATTCTTTACAAATCTATTTTGTTAAATTTCACTTCAAAATCTCGGGACTTGTTCTACATCACAAGACGTATGACGAGGCAACACGTGGGGAGATATGTATTTTAAGATAATTTTAAGAGATTGGTTCAAGTGAACACAAACATGATCCAAACAATTTGTTTAGGCATGACTAGAGCATCTTATTTTTCGGGAAATGTCGTCACTTGGAATACATGATCATATATCGCAACTTCATTTGTCACATAAAACCATAATAATCATAGAATGATAGAAGAACATAAAAATCTTCATATATGGTTTCTTAGACCAGATAATCCTACATTGTCCATGCCTTGTTTGTGAAACTGAGATTGGTGTAACTAAAATACAAGCAAGCCCTAGCTATCTAATATATGCACAGGTGCTAACACCGGTCTCTTTCTCACTCAAACTTGCTTAATTTGTCCTTTCAGGCATACCAACAAACTTTAACTAACAAACAACAAATTTTATAATGCAGTAGATATAAATTATTAAAGACTTGTTACCTGAATATACTTTGACGCGATATGTGCACACCCGATTACTTTTTGTAGTTGCACTAATTATATCTTGTTTTTCTGAGCAAAGCATGCCCAACCTAAAATATAACTAAAATAAATGTTTAATCTTCGACAAAAAAATAATGACGCAGCACGAAAGTAAAAAAATACAAGCGATAATTCTCGTCATGATTCGTACACAAAAATTCATTAATACCTTTAATCCACAAGAAAAATTGAAATTTACAAGGGTTTCTTGAATACACAAGAAAACAATAAGAGAAAATCTTAAAATTTTATTTTAATAAAAGATATCATTCATTATTTTATGATGTTGTTTAAATAAAAGAGATTGATAACTCTAAATAAAATAAATGCTAAATAAAAATAAATATTAATTACAATGCAGAATCTCTACATCCTTCTAAAAAAGCTTATGATATAAATTCTCAATTTAAAATGATCAATCATACTTAGTAGCGCGATCATACAGTACTCAGTTGTCTTTATCTTCTATCTTCTCGGTTTCATGATACCCTCGATATGTACTGAAAATACTCTTACATCAAGTAAAGAAAATTATGGGGAAAATGTAAATACCAAGCATGCGTCAATACTTCTCGTGTTTGTCTGCTTGTCGAACACCTAAAATTCTTAAGGATATCATTTTTCCACTTAATAATAACATTTTCGCTAAAAGACCCTCATATTTATTATTGAAGTTAATTTTTTGTCCATAAATTAGCAATTTTGGAGCATTATGTAGAAAAGGGAGTGGTAGTTGGGAAACTCTAGGGAATCCTCACTTGTCTGTTAGTCATTTGTTTTT